>NW_011887782.1:0-9256 GCF_000806365.1 Fopius arisanus
AATCGATGCGTCTCGTCGCGCCCTTTACGAATCTGGGCGTATTTTTGCGCTAGGACGCATAGAACGCGAGAAAATCGAGTTTTTATGAGAAAATGAATACCAATTTCGTAACGCTGAAAATAACATTCATCCTGTCGATTGGTCCCTTTGACAGCGGGACTGCTACTGAGGCAGTACCGAGTCGGCTAAGGGGCAGACACCACAGAAATGAATAAATCAGTACAGAAGTATTTAACGAACTACTTTATTACTCATATCAGTTTGCGTCGAGTGCTTGAAGTTGCAACAGTCATCAGCCAGAGGACAGCCGTCAGGATGATTTCCAAAGAACCAACAGGGCTTGACCCTCACGACGATTTTCGATCTCCCCGATTTTTTTCTCTTAGGATTGGAAGCAGAGCCAGGAATTCTGAATTGCACAGACCCATCCACCACTTGGAAAATGTGGCTGTGATTTTTAATGAGAGTCTGGAGACCCCCGCACTCATTTTTCAGCTGCTTGAGGCTCTCAGGAGTTACAATTTTCGCTATTTCAGCGAGTCCCAACTGTCCCCCAGCGTTCCACAGCTTTCCGGAGTTTCCTGAATGATCCAGACTGATTTTTCGTGTCTTTCGGAGGAGTTCCTTGGCCACCAGCTCCACAATCTCCTTGATGACGTTGCGATCGATCTGGGTACAGTTCCTGACCCTCTCGACAACCTCTCGAGGTTTGAAGTCAGTCGTCCATTCGTTTGTTTTCTCGGTCCCTGCGGGGTTCAGGGATCTTGCTGTGATCATTTTCTCGATTTTCATGTCCTGGGAGTGCGTCTCTTCCTCGGGGTAATTCCGGGCCTGACCGATCAGGCAAATTCGCTTGGTGGAGGGAATTCGTAGTCTATCGACTTTCGGAGTGAAGCCACAGGTCTCACAGACTGTTTTAATGTACTTCAGGTACTCGGAGTACTGACTGCTGGAGGCCGAGTCTCTCTGGTATTTCCGACCGTCAAATTCGTGGGCACAACATGGCAACAGAAAAAATCTACATGTGTACGAGCTCCTAGCTGCTATCACTGGGATCCAGGGGGTAAGTTCATCCGAGTGATTACCAATTAGCCAATCAGTCTCAGGGAACAGCGATTTTGATGATGGAATTATTATTCTTTCCTGAAAAAATATTAATGAGTGGATGAACACATTTTTCAAAAATTACTACAGTTTAAGAAAAAAAAAAACACCTCTAATCTCGTGTCTGCGAATAAATCCCAGATTTTTCGTCGCCGCAGGTCAATCCCAACCCCTGGATAGCCCTCCCTCGTCAAAATATACACGAGCAGTCCATTTCCACACCCAAGATCTAAAAACGACTGTTTCTCATGAAATCCCTTGTCTCTCCTCTCCTCTTCCCAGAGTAAAATCAAATAAGAGGCAATTGCAACGTCTTCGTAGACAAATTTCGCGGGGTCTGTGCACTCAGGCCACTTTGCTACAAGTTCAGGCCCATATTTTTTCTTCAGAGTATTATACAAGTTCGTGTATTCTTCTGGACACACGAGGTTTAACGATCCATCAACCAGAGTATTCCTCCGAGGATCAGCTTCAATCCACTTTATCAGTTTAGGGAACAGTCTCTCCTTCAACCAAGTGACGTTTCCGTTGTCTATAGATCCATTTGAATTATTTCCAACAGATAATTTAATAGTTGATTCCTGCATAATGATCCTGCAGGGGACTCGAAAGCCTAGAGATCGTTTCTCTGGGTTTAAATTCCTCGAGGCCCACGTGACAGAGGTGTTGGGCCCATCCAGGATAAAAAAATCAAGGGTTGTGGAATAATTGGCTTCATCACGGGGAAATAATTTTCTGACGAGTAGATAATTGTTTTCAGGATTTTCAAATGGATTCACGTCCTTTTGTAGTGAATTCTGGGGAAAAATGTCCGAGAGGACTGGAGACAAGTGGTCTGAAGAAATATTTTCGATTTTGTCGAGGAAGTTTTCCTCGTTACGGGCCAGTTGAAATCTCCAGAGGGTGACTGAGGATAAAACTCGACGATTAATTAAGTGAGGGTTGTTTATCCAGACTTCAATTGTCTTCCAGAATTGTTCAAGGGGCCCATTGAGCTTTTGAGCTGATAAATCGAGGAATTCCATGGCTTTCTTGGGGGCCTGATGTATTATTTGAAGGTTTTTGATAAGAGAACGTTCACGTCGATTTTGTACTGCAAAAAATAATGGGATCAATGCGATAATTATTTAATAATTAGTTGATATCTAATTCAGCAAATACAATCAGTAGATGATCAAATTAATTAATACCTTCTTGAAGAACCATTCAGCATCACTCAGGGATTTTTCCATAATTTGTTTTACTCTCTCAGGGTCTGGCTCATTAACATGTTGTTTAAAACTCTGCAACATCAATTATTATTAAATTAATAACGTGATAACACATAACTAAATTCTTTATCCATGTAACGTGCAATATAATAATAATATCAGATACATTGATTACATATTCAATTAATAATCATTATGCAATAAAAATTAACAGGAAGTTCATGATTTTAAAGTGGACAAATTGTTGGAGAGGAAATAATTGATCTATGATTGGAATTTCTGGGGTTGAAAGCACATGAACTCTTGCTATTTACGTTCAGGAAACGAATAATTGTCAAATAATTATTAATTTTTGTTGTTTATGGTTCACCTGCTTGATCGAGTGTTTGTAAAATGCCTGGGGAGCACTGGGTAATTGTTCACACGAACGAAGAAGAAACTTGTACAGCTGTTTTGGTGTCTTCACAGTTTGCTGGAACAGTGAACCGCTCATTGTGTTTATCTCATTTGTGTTTTTGTTGATTTAATACTATTGTGTAAAATGCATCAACATTCAGGGTTTGAGAATGTGGGAGTTTTTTATTATTATTTTTTTGGTCTTTCACTGTTGGAGGAGCAGCACAGGACAGCATCAGCTGATTGTTCAGCCCTAACCTCGAATATCACCTGAGAAGTGCAAGGTTTCGGTCGTTGTGGTGGTCAATGTCTAAATTCACGGGTGATAATCACTGGTTCGAGATAATCATGAAAAGTCTTTGAAGTATTTTATGGATTTTTTTTTACTTGTGGATTTATAAGTGACGAAAATGTTGCAAATTTGTCAGTACCTGCTTCGTAATTTATCTATCAGTAATTTGAGAAGATACGCCAGTATTGCCGCAAGGCCATTCAGTAAATCCGGGGACAAGTTCAACGCTGGATTAATTAGTGAGTGATTATTGGATAAATTGATTAGTAATAATCGAGAGTACATTCGCCTTTATCTCGATAACGAGTCATTGTACAGAAAAATGTCAAAAGATTTTTTTTGTAGGGAATCGAATTTTCCACATAAAAGTTTTATAACATTTCTTCCGAGAGGCTCTCCCTGAAAAGATATTAATTACAATTGCAGATATCAATTTTCAATTGCAGTAATTGGAGATGAGATTCTAAAAGCCCAAGTGAAGGATACGAACTCCTTCTTCATGTGCTCGTTGTTATGGGAGTGTGGAGTGAAGGTAGAGAAAATATCTGTTATCAGTGATGACGTGGATTTGATAGCAAACGAGATAATGGAGTTCTCTGGAAAATATAAATACGTTATAACTTCCGGAGGAATTGGTCCGACTCACGACGACATGACGTTCGAGGGACTGGCGAAGGCCTTCAATGATTCTCTGCACTGTCATCCAACAATCGTGGGAATCGTCCAGGATGTTTACAGAACTCAGGACGAGAAATCCCCAGCTTTTAAAATGGCACATGTCCCCAAGAAAGCTGTTCTCAGGTTCGGGAAGCACCAGGAGACTGGAGAATGTCTCAAATTCCCTTGTGTCAATGTCGAAAATGTTTATGTGTTCCCGGGATCTCCAGTCTACCTGGAAAGACTTTTCCAAAGCCTCTGCAAGGTAGCGACACTGATAATATCAATTCCATCACAGAAAAGATTGAAATCTTTCTTTTTCATTGAATTCAGAATTGTTTCAGGAATTATTCAAGGGGGAAAAATTTGTTAAGAGAGAGCTGTTCCTGGATTCTAAAGAAGAGTCTTTTGCTGATGTTTTAACTAAAGTCGCTAAGGAATTCCCTAATGTCGCTTTTGGATCTTATCCAATCACTGGAGAAAGGTAGGAACTCATAAGAATTTTATTTTTATTATGATAATCGTCATTATAATTTCTTTCTCCTATGTAATTTCATTTTTTAAGTCAAAAACTATTTTTAAAAAATTGAACTGTAAATTTCAGTTATTACAAAGCAAGAGTGACGATTGAGAGTGACAGCGAGGATGAAACACTGAGGGCACAGGAAAGATTCAGGAGTTCACTTCCACGAGAGATATTCGTAAATTATGACAAACATCCCCATGTCGACTCCCATGAAAAATTCTTGGCATTTATGGACGAATGTCAGTGTGATGACTACGGAAAGACACTGGAAGAGCTAAGGTAGTATTTACTCGGCACTTTCCACTATTAAACCATCTTAAACGAGAGGAAGGGCGTTTGCATCATCCTCTGAACTTCTCTCGTAATTTCCCCTCAGAAAACTCTACGAGAAACCCAAGGAAGTTGCAATTTGCTTCGATGGCAGCGTAGAGTCCACAGTACTCCTCCATTTAGCCCACGTAGCGCAAATGCAGTTGAAGAATTCTTCGAAAATTAATGTCATCATGTTCAAAAATGAGGAGTGGTTCCCTGAAGTCGAGAACTTTGTCAAAGATATTACCTCCAGGTATTTTTAATACTCTTTTAATACCAATTTATCATATTTATTGCTCTTTGTCCAAAATTCTTTCTACATTGTCAGATAATTGGAATTAAAAAATGATTTTAATATCAATTCATCTAAAATTATCGATCTTAAATCGCAGGAAAAAAACTTGAATGAATGAGTTAATGAAAAATGTTATTACATATTTTTCATAAATTCAGTGTAATGAAGGTTAATATTAGATTACTGTGAGTATTGATTTAACTAATATTCCTTCAGATACAATCTGAACGTAATAACTATGAACTTGCCGCCTCAGGAGGCGACAAAGAATCTGGAAGCATCCCATCCAGATATAAAATTTTTACTGCTGGGAATAAAATCGAGGAGTAAAGATAGCGGGGTCTATCATAATCTCGCGAGACAGACGAGCATTTCATCGATTGTTATTAAGTGTCCCTTAAACGGATGGACAGTCGACAGTTTATGGACATTTGCAAGATCTCTCAGTCTGCCGTATTGCTCGTTATATGACAAAGGGTAAGTAATATTGCATTATCGTGAATAACTCGATAAATTCCCATTCCACCTCTCTCTATTGTCTTCGGTGCAGATACACCTGCGTAGGTGCTCGTGAGAGTACAAAGCCCAATGTGAATTTAATAACTGGAGATAAGGAAACATGTCAACCAGCCTGGAAATTCAATCGACCCAGGAAATAACATTAAATCGATATTAAACGAGAATTAATTTTTCTTTGACAATTTTTTTATTGGAAATCTATTTTGTAATTATCAATGGAATAATAAACGGAATAACTTTATTCGCACATTGACGAAGAAATTTAAACTATTTATGTATATTTTATTCGGCCTTTCGAAAAGTTCTGGTATGTTCTAATATATTTATCAATTAATTTATTAGATTATTTGAGTTGGAAGAGGAATTCTTGAGAATTAAATTTATATGATTTTCACTGCTGTCCAGTTTTTAATAAATATCTCGGGATTTAGGGGTGATACCGAAATTTTTGTGATAACCTTTTTTATGGGGTAAATTCAGAGCTGCAAAAAATGTTATTACAGTATTTTTGTTATCTCGGTCAGATGCAGAGATAAATTCCTGCAAAGTTTTTTCGATTTATCTAAACTGAATTTTTTTTTGTAAAATGATTCTCCTTCCCTCTCGGCGTTACAACATAATCCTGAAATAATGATGCGTTAAAATAACAATAAAATTCTTGACTCTGGAAAGTACTCGGATGTCGTGAAATTCTCCTTGAGCCACTTAACAAGGAGTCCCTCGTTAATAGTCACAGATTTAACGTGACACTCAGCTTAATCCCCAAGCCCTCAGTTCCCGATTGTTTAACTTGTACAACAAATTGCTCGATTACAGGATAAAGTTGTTAGAAATAGGGTTTACTGATCCAATAGATTTACAAGTTAGGCAAATGTGTAATTTATTCCTAAGCAGTTTGCACGGAGATGGCAAAGTTGATTCTAAGGAGCTTAAAAGGACAATTTATCGCTCAAGTCCTGTTGGATTCTTCGATTTGTTTTGTTCGAGTGAATAAACAGTCATCTTGGTGATCACAAGGGATGCTGTGTAGCAGGTGGAACTGCAACAGAGGGAGGTCTGAAGGATGGGGTAAAAGAGGAGAAGGGGATTGTGTGCTACCATGGTAACAGCCTAAATGACGTATTGATTCCTCACTCTACTTCTCTACACGTTGGGGCACCCCCTTCTCATCTGAGCCACCCCTTATTCCTTTTTCACCTCAGACCACTCCATCGCATATTCACAATATTGCTTTTCCAAACAGCCTTTGGGGGAGGATTTTCCATTGCACTTTACCAAACGGCTACACGGCATGGGACACGTTTGAATAAAATTTCTTTCCGAGACTTTAGGGACTCTTTAGCCATTCAATCAATCGATTAAGATGTCATCGGCAATTTACATCGGTTCATGCCCAAAACACCCGCGACAACGAAATCCTGTCGAAAAAAATCCGACAAAAAAATTTCGTAAAAATAAAGGCCCGTCAAAAACAATTCCACTAAAATTTATTCGAACCTGAGTTATAGATGCTTTCATTATTTACGAGCTTTTGCCTATTGAGTGGATTATAACGCGAGAAATATTCATTTCTACATTCCTACCGAATTAAAACTAAACTAATATCGAAATAATAACTTATATCGAAATAAATGAGATAACTAAAGCAATAAAAATACGATTGGTTTTGTGGACAGACTTTGACAATATTTTTTAAACAATATTTTAGAGCTTTCATGTGCATTAGATTTAATAAATTAATAAATTCTAAGGAATTAATAGTGTAGTTGAGTTTGGGTAAATAACGAATAGAATTTGAATAATAATTGTTCATCAAAATGGCAGTTAGGGACTTGGTCTGTTAAAATGTCTTCCAGCATTTGCATTCACGTAAACTCTTCAAACTCATGTTAATTCAATGACTGGAGGAAAAATAAGAATCAATGAAGAAGAATTTTCAAGGGAAAAAGTTTGATATTCAACCAACTGGAAAACCAAATATACATTCCATCGTGGAGTCTCATATTACAAATTTTTCCAACCCGGTGGAAGGGGGAAACTTCCTCCACCTCATCCTCTTCCTTTCGAAATTTCATTCTGAGTTAAAGTATTTCTAGTTTTCCCTTTGAAACTTTGAAATGAAACTGCCGGAGGGGAAGGGGGTAAGACAGTGTTTTCCCCCCACTATTTTTCTTGGCTAGGGGAATTCCCCCTTCAGAACAATTTCTCATGTTTTCATTACTCATCTTTTCAGAGATGACAGTTTCATTTCATGAGAAAGAGTACCTGGAGAAAGAGCCGCTATTGGCGGTCTCCAGGTTTGAATTAAATTGATATTGATATAGGGGATATTTTAACACCCCTGATATGAATTTTCCTGGTTCTTCGGTCGGAGGAAAATGATGAGATTCATTACGATGAAATACCTGAGTTTTCTCGGTGAAAATAACGAAAAATGAGTGGGAGGCAATCAATTTAGAAATTTATGAAAATTTATAGGCGAATGGAAAATTCAAACAGAAGTTTGTGGATGCTATTTTATTCTGGGCAATATATTCTCAGAATTTACGATGGCCTCCGTTAATATTGAAATTACTGAAAGTTCGGAATGAATTGTTCAGAACTACAAATGAAAGTACAAGTAAACCAATAATAACAATAATTGTTAAATAACAAATAATGGAAATTGTCATTGAATCGTCGTAATGGCTGAGAAAAAAATATTTGTGGTTGATGATATTTTCGGATAGGGGGAATTGAATTTCTTGGGGATGATTTGGGGAGATCCTCTGGGGGAAAATGTTTAGGGGTGACTCAGGTGTTAGGTCAACGAGTGATTCTGGCCGTTTGAGTACTGACCTCTTGAACGATTCGATTTCGATGATCACAGGGAAGACTTGGGTACGAATTCTCTCTCAGAAGTTCGACCTTTATTATCCCCCGCAGAACATCTAATCGCAACTACCAACAACCAGTGGATAGAACGATTTCGATCAGAGCGTTTGATCAACGCTCTCAAATAGCGCTTGATTACCAACTTTGGAATGCAACCGCTGGATTAGTTACCGCTTCTCCATCAATGGTACCAGCTGGAATAATCATGTGAATTTCGGCGTGAATGAGCACTAATGCATCCTGTGGTTCAGATATTTCCCCTGAATCATGGCTTGAAGAATTTCACCATTGAGCATTCCAGGGCGAGAACCTGAGGATCGAAGAATTTATTTTGTTAGTTGTATTCTGTGATTTTTTAATTAAATCGATGTCAGTGGAAAATCGTGGGGTAGGTTTTTTGGAAATATCTCCGAAATTAAGGGAGATGCCGGAATTTTCGTTATGATGTTTTCTGCGGGCCTTGATTAGTTCTACGGAAAAGGTTCTTATGAAAATTTCAGTATCTCCCACGGGTTTCCAGATATTTCATGAAATAACCACAACGAACCGAAAACCAAAATGCGTTAATAGTTTCATTTTTCTAAACTAATAATTTGATGATCAATTTAATTCGGTTGGCTGAGAAAGTAAATATCGGACCAATGTTGATCAATTCCCAGATGTTATCATTCGTAAGTAAAAACAATTAATGAATAATTAACTTGTTTTTAACAAAATAATAACGGAATTCAATTATTGACAATTACTGTAAACTCCAAAGATCCCGGAATACATCGGCGGCGTGAAAATGAAAAATAAAAGCAGGATAAATTAATTTCATTCTTCCCATTCATTTTTATGAACAAACAAATTGAATTATTCGTCGAGGAGGGGCGGGTAAAGAGAAGGTGTATGCGAGGGGGTGGGAATCTGAGGGGCCAGACAGGACGGGCAATCTCATATTTCACTCGAGTATTTCATTTGAGTTTGGAATTGATTGCCCGCTGGGTCGAAGGAACCCCACCCCTAGTCACCAGGTACCGAGGGGGTTGGAAAATACCTATGGAGGGGGTGTTGGCGAGGTGGGGGAG
>NW_011887782.1:9826-13874 GCF_000806365.1 Fopius arisanus
AGAAATATCATCAAAAACTGATACAGGGAAAAATTAAAGTAAATGAACGTCATTTTTATTGAGTATTTCTCTTGGGGTGGGGGAGTTTTTGCGTTAGTCGATGGCCAATCGTTTAATCAGGGTTTAAATAAATCCGAGGGGTAGTTTTTTTTTGAAGGATTTACTTTTTATTCTCGCGGTTTGATTAAAGGGATGAGTCTTGCTGGATCTTTGATGGAATATTAGGAGACCTATTCACCACTCGCCTCAGCACTATCTCAACAAGCACTCAAGCACTTTCTCAGACAATTCAAATTCCGTACTTTATCTAATAGTAATCTTACCCATTCCATTCTACTGTCTTTCTTCTCTTATCCTTCAGTACTATCTCACTAATTCAGAAACTTGACTAATTATTTTGCCCAAGGTTCACACTGCAGGTACTTTGGTACTGCACCACGAAATTATTCGACACACGAGAGTGAATTCAGTTGAATTTGAATATCTGATGCTGTTAATTTTAGGTGATCCCTTGCTCTTTGTAATTATATGGAAAGATAATCTACTTCCGAACTTTTATTTATCCTTTTCATCGAAACTATTTAATTTTCCTCCCCAACAGAATTAAATTTCATTATTTTTTCATGAATGTAAATGAGTTAAAGCTCATATTTCTGTCAGTTCCAGAAATTATGAGAATATACATTAGTTTAAAAGAGTGGAAATGAAAATATCTTATTTATTATCAACAATAATACCAGTGATTGATGAAAAATGTAATTATCCAGCTGTTTAATTGGTAGCGAGGAATGCCTGAATTTTTTCTATAGATTGGAAGAATATTTAGCGATAAAATCAGTGACTCCATACAGCTCTGACTAGCTTCAATATTTAATTACACCTCACCGGGATTAACTAAGAAATCTTGATAAATATATTCCACTTTAATACCTCGTCAATGCACCGGGGATAAGCTGCAGCGTATAAATTCCGAGATTAAGCTTTCACATTCCTCTTCTTTTCCTTTCCACTACTTACTTTTAATTACTGGTGCATTTATCACTGTTACACACCTCTCTCGTGTTTAATTAAAAAACTACAGGTATACCGTGGTTTTTCATTTGGTACCAGGGGATGAGGGAATGAGGGGATGAGGGTGAAGCCAAGAAATTGAAAAAGCGTTTCAACCCAATTTTTCTTCCCCTTCGCACCTCGTCCATTCGCTCTTCATTTAAAATTTCATAAACGTGAAAGGTGAATTGTTCCTCGGTATCTGAAACAAAGTCAAGAATTGGGGGAATGAGAGGAGTCTGGGGGTAAAAAAGAATTGGAATAGCAGCTCGTACTGGTTTTTTTTTTTTGCTTTTTTTTTATATTCAACTCGTTTTTCATCTTTCAAACGCTGTAAAAATGAATATGGCATGGGTTTATGAGGAACTTACAGGGTTTAGACTACATAATCAAAGCAAAATTGGCATCTGCTCGGGGGAGGATGGGAGGAGAAATTCAGAGGAAGGAAAAGTAGAACGAAGGAGCTGTTTTGCTTATTCATGAGTAAATTTCCCTGTAAAACGAAAATACTGGAAAAATAAGCATCGTGTTGAGATGAGTAAAGAAGGCATTCTTAGTGAACAAATATTGGCTGATGAATTTATCGTTTTAGTTATTTTGATTCTGTCTTGAGTTCTCTTGAGAATCATTTCATTTGGTGATTTATTATAATCATGGGGTTTAAGTGAGTGAATGGAAATTAGTGAGTCTGACTAAATCCCAATATGAAAAATGATTTTTTTTGTTTAGTCCGGTTTTTATGGATGGAAACAATCGGTATTTACTATATTTATAAGATAATACTATTTGAAAATAGGGATAAACAATGATTATAATTTGGAGAGGAGATTTATGCGGTTTTTTTTGCAATCTATTTATTTATTTAATTTTTATTTTTATGGGCTTTTAGGGGCATATATTTTTTTTGTTTGCTGATATGTAAAATGAAAGTACAAGAATATTTACAGAATTTAGACTCTCAGTCTGGGTTTAGGGATGAGCCTCACTATTTTTTATATCATCTCCAACTCCGGAAGTCGAGGAAAGATACACATTTCGTTGTGGCCGACGGATTTCCCGGGCTCGGAAGTACTATTCTTTTCTCCAGAATTTTTATGCACACTTAGGTACAAATGCTTTTTCTTTTCCACTTGTTTTTGCTGTTGCATCACTTCGAATCATGGGTAAGCGGCTGCTCCAGAGATTTCCCTGAATTTTTCACCGGCTGGATCAACTCAGAACTGCAAATCGCTATCAATCCCCTTCTTTTCTGCGAAAAATTTTCAACCCCAATATTTCAGCTCAATTAATTATTCCATAAACGTCAACAATTAATCGTTAAAATTTCCCCGTCAGGAAAAATAACAATTTTTGGAAAAAAATCATAGAAATATTATAATTCTCCTTCAAAGATCTATTTTTACTTAGAATTAATATTACAAAGCTAACGAACAAAGCTAATGAAAAATTAATGAACCTCGAAATAATTAATCAATAACCAAATAAATTAATTTAAAAAAACGAATATTTCGTGTTTAAACTGAATTTTGAGGTGAAAAAAAAACAGAGTTTTGAATGAGAAATAAACAATAATGCGATAAATCAATATAAAATCCTGTCCATACATGGGTACCAACACGTGTCGTCACGGGATATTGATGAATTATACCTCGAGACCGCAACAAATTATTTAATCGTCCATCACCGCCAGTTGGTTTGTGACACGTGTTTGAGTCCTCGTAGCGGTTCCACCACTCAATTTAATTCCACAAAACTCTGAAACAGACGATACCATCAGGCAATGATTCCCATCATCCCCCCGATACCACCAACCAGACATATCAATCGATAATTGAACAGATCTATCGTTTTTAACAGTCGACTGGTTAAATAAAATGCATACAAACACACCATCCCCCACCAACAAATCGAATTCCCTAATGGCAAGAGCTCTGGTTCGTTAACAGCATTGTGTTAAGCCGCCAAATCCGTGACGCAACGAACCGTGAATATTCGAATTTACATTTGACTCCCCTGCATCTACCGGAAAGAGTTATCTTCGGGGGTTGGAGATGGAGAATTTCAGTGTTTGGGTGAGGAAATAAAAAAGAGAGGGTGGCAGAAGGTGGAGGACCCTTCAACAGGTGTCGAAGGGTCTCTAATGGGGCTGGGGTAAGGAGCCCAGGGCGTCTAAACCACTGGGACACGAGATATTCCACGTCTCCGTGCTCTCCTGAACTCTAGTGCTACGCGAAATCGATCTGATGGGGTACGTCCCGTTCAAGGGATTTCAGGGCTGACCGCATGCCGATGGCTATCGCTTTATCAAAATTTTTATCAAACCAAAAGGGAAGATGATTGAGCAAATTATTTTTTTATAGTTAGAATTTGTATATGGAAATGTCTCTTTAAATTTGTGGATATTAAAAAAGATATTGATTATTAATCATTGAATTTGTAATTATTTTGCATTTTTTATGGGTTTTCATTATAGAATAAAAAGTGTACATGAAGATATTGAATATATTGTTATAGATTTTATTCATTGAATACATTTTTTCATCAGGATGAGCGAAAAGTGATTTTTTCGCACTTGTTATGAAATATACTATTTTACATGATTATATATGTATTGTGTATAATTAATTAATTTAATTAGAAAATGTAATTTTTGGGAAAATTCAGAGACTCTTATGTCATCCGACAAAAAAAACCGCGGATTCTGTTATGACAATTACTCAAAGAGAACTGGAGTAACATTACCACGAAAATACGCACTGTTATTTCTAATTAAAAACACAAAAAATAATTAAAAAGCGACAAGACCTCTCGTTTATCGACCAGTTTTTTAATAAAATCCACTGTTCCCTCGGCAAATACACTCAGAAAAATATTTATCGATTCCGTTTTAATTCAGACTGGAAAGACAAGAGATGCAATCAATTAAAAATTCAACTATCCTGAAAATAATTATTGCAACTCCGAGAATGACAGAGGAATAATAATACTTATTCGATCA
>NW_011887782.1:15259-17827 GCF_000806365.1 Fopius arisanus
CAAATTCCAGAGATGAAATTAGTCCGATGAATAGAATAAAGTTTATTCTATAAACTAAAAAAATTGGAGATTCAAAAAAAATATCTATATACATAGCAAAAAAAATTGGTGAAATATTAATCAATTTTGAAAATTTCGGAAAATTACGATTTCAAATTTAGGATTTAGAAAATCTCAATTTGAGATTTGAATTGAAATTTTCTGAATCCCACAGGAACTGACGTTACAACCAGAAAAATGTAATGGTAATTTACAATAATTGGGAAGATAGTAAACGCAATTGGCAATTGCATTTTGCCGCAAGTACCGCAACAGAATAAAAATCGCGGATTGAATCCTCCGAGTCTCAACGTAAACAAAGTCTCAAAACAAGGTGTACATATTCCTCCGCAAATCCGTCCCTCACTAACTGAATATTTGGTAAAACTAAATTTATTTCACCGGTTGAATGAATTGGGAAATTCATTGGTGTTCCCCGAGGGAATGCGCGGGACGTTCGATTGAGATGAGATTGACATGGGAAAACGAAGAAATATACTGAGAGATTGAGAGAGAGAGAGAAAACAGTGAAACGAAAAAAAAAAAATGGATAAAAGCGTGTGTTGGAGGCGGAGCAAAATGAAATGGAATGGCAAAAGGGGGTAAACGTACAAGAGGGGAAAAAAAAAGCGTTTGAGGAGAGCGAGGGGTGGATGATTGCGCGCGTCGAATGGCGGGGGGATTGAAACGCCCGCTCAAAGAATATTGCCTTCAACTTTATGACTTTTACAATCGTATTATTTGCTCTTTGATAGGATTACGGGGATAAAAATCTACTTTAATAAATGATAAAGTATACTTGAGTCAAGTGCATTCTGTTAACTTTAACAAAGTATATATGTGTACTTGATTGAAGTTTATTGCGTATTTGATTGATGTACATCAATCAACACTTTTTAAAAAGTGAAACGATATAATTGATTAAGTATACTTTGTACTCGATTTAAACATATATATTGTACTTTAAAAAGTATGCGGGGTATACTTTTCAAAGTGTACTTTGCATACAATTAAAGTTTATAAATTGCGCATAATGTTGTCGAGGTAGACAAAATAATGTACTTGAAACGAATATAAAATGTACTTGATTCAAGTATATATTTTCGCCATAATTGCCAGAAAAATAGGAAAACTTTGTCTCGTCAGTACATAATTTTTTTCACGGTAATTACCTCATTATTGTATTGTTCTTTCTCGATGAGTAATTAAGGAAAATTCTTTTCTTTTTCATTAATATTTTGTAATCAAATACCATTTATTGGACATTGGGATAATGTACATTGCATTGAAATATAAATTGCATTGACGCATATGATATTGTTATTATTGTTTTAATTTGCCTTTTTGCTGGTGTTATGTGTTTTTTTTTTACAAGTGGTTTTGCAATTTGTTATCGATATGTTCATCATTCACGTAATTGATATTTTTACGGTTATTTGATTAGTCTCGGTCAGTTTCGCGTGATCACACCCCATTACCCCATTTCCTGGTTTCGCACAACAATTTTCCCAGAATACTTTCTCTCAAAAAAGTGTCCAATAACGCGCAAGATCTCCGGCATCAGATATTACATTTTATCGACGCGGTAAAAAATTTTAGAAACTTCAATTCTGGCGAAAGGCCAAAAAAAAAAAACAGAAAAAAAAGGAATAATTTTTTAAACATGAGACCGGAGAATATTTTCACAGTACAAAAATCGAGATATTAATGAGCGCAAAAAATTGGAACGGAAAGCATGGGTAAATAAAAATTTAACAAAAAACACCGGAAGTACATGATAAATGGAGTTTTTTGGAATTAATCAAATTCATGAGCGGGGGGGTAAGGGGATTTGAGTTTGGCTCTTGTTTTCCAGTTTAAACTCATTCACGAATTACCATTTCAAATTTTATTACAGTGAATGCACCCCTCCAGGAGGGGTGGAGGTGGGGGATGGTGAGGGGGAGGTAACATTGGAGTTTCTATATTATTGCATAGCGTCATTTTCCCGGATCCGGAATGGCTGGAATTTAGTACTCTGTTTTGATTTACGAGGACAGTACACCTGCAACATCGTCTCCACCCCTTCCACCCACCGAGCGTTCACCAACACAACTTTATATAGATTACAGCGTGTGTACATATATACAGGTGTTCATCTCCATTCTGAAACAATACCGGATACGTTTATTTGATGGAGGATCACTCTGTCATAACTGATTAATTTCGACGGAATTGAGTTGCAGTGTGGGAATTTTTCAAAGCACTGGTCACTTTGGGAATCAATGAATCAATCGATTTCCAATTGAGGGAAAATCACCAGAAATCACTGGGAATCAAGTGATTTTCATTTCTTCAATGGAGAGCTAAACTGGGATAATTCATTTTTTTTTCCACGACCATTTTTATTTTTTATCATATCTCGGAATTGATGGGTATTGCGGGATTTTTGCTGTTACCATTTTGGAGAGAAAGATTGGAGCTACAGAATAGGTAGTTTATAGCTCTCAGCTTATGGATTATTATTTATATATTATTGTGATTAAAAAT
>NW_011887782.1:19172-31586 GCF_000806365.1 Fopius arisanus
AATAATTACAATTATAAATGCAAATGTGAATATATTTTTTGAGTTTATAATAATTGAGATGAAATGAGAAATGAAAGGTGTAAAACAAAATGTTTTCCACGTCAGCATAAAATAAAATTCACAAAACCGAAAGGACTTCCCTAAAGAGTTTGGACATTCAATTATGATACAATTTCAAACCCAATAAACACCAGAAAAATTTCCTTCCAGGCAACTCAATTGTTGTTCAATCGAGGTGGAAAGTACTCAGGATTTTCCGCTAGGACTGGAGTCTGTCCGATTACATTATCTCAACAGGAGAGTAAAAACTTTGGTTTGAACTGGCCTTCCACCCCCCAGGCCCCGGAAACCAGTACTTTGATGTAATGGAGTAATGCAATTTATTTGAAACTTTCATAAAACTGCACCTAACCGCCGTAAAGGAAAATGGGTCACGAATTCTTCCAACTGTGAAGATACGTGGCCTGTGGTAATCTGTGCGGCACCTAGACTGCAAATGTCGTACAACCGATGAATTCTCTTCTATTAATTAATCGATTCACTCCTAATTGATTAATTCGATTAGTCCCCTAATTGCATTAGCCACGTCCAAGTGTTTCGATGATTCCCAATTTCCGTTTATACCTTTCCATTATTACAACCATTAAAACGATATATATATTGTTCTTGAAAATCAGATGTTAATTACCTTCAACGTAATTTCAATCATAATTAATATCAATCATTCGTCCAAAATAATTCTCCCAAAGAATCATCCTCTAGAGTAAAACAATTTTAATTACAATTAAACAACAATAAATGCTGACAATAATTAATAGTAATGATTGGAATTAAAACCAAAGGGTTTATCTAAAATCTAATTAATCGGGGAAATCCCATTTTTCGAATTTAAAGAATTGTTATAAATAAATAGATAGTTGACAAAAGTAAATATTTATGTTGATGCAGAAATATTCAGCAATTCATCCCCAAAAAGACCAAGAAATCGCAAAAGTTGAATAACCCGAAAAAAAAAAACAATAAATCGCAAAATGCATCAGAGTCATTTTTCACTGTAACGTCAAGCGGATCACTTGGGTTTCCATCGTGCGGGCTCCCTCGTACATCAGCCTGATGATGATGTATCACCTCGTGTACGTGTCGAGGACTCATCCCGTGATCCACCCCCTCCCCCATCCGCGAAGTAAAGAAATATCAAAGACAAGGGTAAAATTACACGAAGACAATTACTATTCTGAATATAATTAGCGACGAAAAGCAAAAGGCGCCTCTGGGCTTGTGTACGCCATGTTGATTTATCAAATTTCCTTGATTTATCCGGGACATTATCCGTTTCTCAAACTTTCTGTTTACTCAAACTGCGCGTATTGGGGGTGGGTGGTTGGGGATCGCGGAGGGAGGTAAAACTCGCGGAACTCGAAGGAAAATGTTGGAGGAGGGGATGGAGAGGGGAGCTGAAGAGAATTGGAGAGGAGTCTGTGTACATACCTCTCCCCTCTCTTTTCGTCGACATGTACCCCTGCCCCCCTCTCACACCCCCGTCTGTCCACCCGTTCTCCCACCCCTAACCCATTTACTCTTCGAAACTCTCGGCTGGATCAATACCGGGGGAAAATAACAAAGGTAAACAAGACGGAGATGAATGACAAATATAAATTATACATTCGTCTTCCATCAACCCTTCTATCCCCTTCCACCCCTTTTCAACCCACCCCGTGCTATGCTATTCTGGGTGTTACAATTGGAGTTGGGGAGAGGATTCTCGTGTAGAATCCATGAACAATGGAATTTTTATTTGAAGGATATTGATTATCGATTTATCAGGGATTGAATTGTTGTCGATAGCAGAAAATACTGGGAATTTGTTTTACGTTATTGTTCACAGGGAGGGGATGAAAAATTAGTGCGGGTGGAGCTGGTGTCTGCAGGGCTATTGTGGAAATTATTCAATCATCAACTACTTCATTAAATTTCGAGTTGCCAGATTACTGGATTGATTTTTATTAATTATGTTATCGAATGGATTTTATTCCGTTTTTATTAATAATTGGATTAAACATTGTCGTGTCAACTATTCAGGGGAAAATTAATTCAACAAATGTAGTAATGAATTATTTATTTTCTATTTGAATCGTTCAATCCGATTGATAAAAAATGAAGGGAAAGGGAATGGTTTGAATCAACTACTGAATCACCAATTGACTCTCAATGTTAAAAATTTACAAATTAACATTATCATTTAATTGATTAAACATACAAATTGAAGATTTTAAATTTCCCCAGAAGGAGACGGACATTCCCCCAAAAATGAAAACTTTCCTCATCAAGTCGAAACCTCCAGATAAATTACCCATTACCACTTAAAATTCCTCAATTCCACGGATAAAAAATTAATGAGCTTTAAAAATTCTCCAATCACACCCCAAAACAATCAATAATTAATGCACCCAACACCGGAGACTAAATAAATCCCATAAAAATCTGAAGACTTCGGTAATTTTAATTCTAGATGAAGTCCAGTAAATTTTCATCCCGAAAGAATTATTGAAGCTCAATGACTAATAAACCAATTACCGATAATGATTGACTTGGCAAAGTGTTCTCAATTATAGCCTTGAGCGTTTGAGTTTAACGACCGTAGATCTTTCATGATGCCTTTGTGTGTATGTGTCTTCATAAATTATTCATAACATCGTTCATGAGGTGGGAGGGATGGGGGCAAGTACCACACGTGTACATTCCGGCAGATATTACCTTTAAATCGTCCATCACTGCCAGAATGAAAAAGGGAAAGGGGTAAAAATTTAATCTCAACAGTTTAATATCAAATTTGATGAAACAAAAATCACCGAAATTCTTGAGAAGCAAAAAAATAACTGGAGTAGAATTTCATAAAATTCCACTAACCCGAGATTAATGCAACGTGCACATACAATGATTGGTTAATGAATCGTGTGGTTCAGCCGGTTGGATAATTCGGTCGATTTGCATGTAATAAGGCTCATTAAAGCGAGCATTCCGTGGATGGGATACCGACAGTTTTGCCCGTTAAAATCGAATCAGCAATGGGATTCAAAGTTTTATCACTCACCAATGGCACAGTATCAAATATCCCGGTGGTTTGGGTAGATGCAATGCACCGGTGATCATACTGCTGTTGTCCTTTGGATATTACCTAGAAATCGGTTGAATAAATTAATTATCATTATTGAATAAGTGATGAGAGAATTTGATGATAACGAGGTGAAAGGACGTGAGTTTACGGAATTCAATAATTTATTGATTTGTGTGTCGGAATTTTTAATTATGGGAGATTGGTTCAATTTTAATTAAAAAAAAAGAATGACATTGCTGTTAATGAGCATTTTTGTGTACACCTATAATCAATAACGTAATAATAATACAATAATAATAATAAATCATTATTACATTTACTGAAGAACAATTTAATTTAATCTGACAGCCTTTCGGTGCTTCGACATTTCAAAGTCATCGCCTATAAAAAAAATTCTTCATCATCGCAACGATCGACTAATTGTTTTCGACACGTGCGTGCATCCTCGGTGCAATCCAAACAGTCGCATGCATCCGTCCTGGAAAATTCATTCGCCATCTTAAAAATCACCGGTAGCCATCACCAAGACTTGAAAATTTCGTGGTGAGTCCCTTGTTTTGGTCTCTGACCACTTGATAAAGATGAAGGTAACGGGCACAATCAAAAATAACCCAAGGTAGAATCTGAAAACGGGTCTAGAGTTGCGGGCACGAGATGCCGTCAGTTGGCAAGCAGGGGATTCCCCCTCTCACCAAAAGATTCGACTGAAGTAGTTTCACCCTCCAACGGGCGCCTCCGCATTGTTGGCCACCTGTTTCCACTGGCTCGTGCACCTACCAACATATCTGTTGATTTTTATACCTTTTTTTTTATTATTTTATTATTTTTGACTGTTTATTTTTTTCACCTTTGACGGTTTTTCGTTGCTACTCAGGGTTAAACTGATGCGGTTGAGATCTCTCGTGTTTCTCTTTCCCCCGATGATCTCTATCGTCAGCATCCTCAGGAATTGGATCCGACGGCAGGTGCCACCTGTTTCACTCTGGGTTGCCGCGTCTGATCAACTGTGAAAATATATACCCAGAGGGTTAACCAGGGCTCACCACTCCCGGGAGATGTTGTTGGGATTGTCTTACGTAACTTTTCGATTCCTAGAACAACTGGTAATAAAAATTTTATTCGGAATTCGAAACGTTTGTCAAGGTTAATGGGCTGAGGTGGAGCGAAGGGCTGGATCTACTGAGCTTCTCGTAAATTGTCTACCTCCTTTGTTTCCCTTTGTATCTGATCGCTTTATCGTCATTTACAAGTGTAATTTATGAGGATAAATCATGCTGAGAGATTAACACTGAAATTGCTGAGGAGACGGGGAAGAGAGTGGAGACTTAGGGTTCACATTAAGGATATCCGAGTACTTTCTACATTCTTAAATAGACGATTTTGAGAGGCGCAATTACCAAATGTGTCGGATCGAGAAATTATTGCCGATTTCCTCTCATTTTTCTCTTTTCCTTCACAAATTTCTGAGAAGCGGTTAATAGAATTGACGTAGGAACATAATAAATAATTCTCAATTTTTATTATTGTTTAATGAAAATTGTTTAATCATGAGGGGGTAATCTGTAAGGGTGTGAAAAAACAAGAATAGTGGTCTTTGGTCAGATGACCAGTAAAGTGCCCCCAACCCTCTGTATGTATGCGAATCGATTGGGCGTGCGGTGTTGCCGCGTCTGAAATAAAAACTCAACAGAATCTCTCATCCCTTTAAAAAAAAAGTATGTAACATTTTTTGTCGCAGTTTCAGCAGACACAGCTTATCCGTCGAGATTTTTCCATAACTTTCAAGCTGATAGTCGAAAACGCTAGAAGAAGGTAGACATGGTGTAAAGCAAAGATCTTTTCTGGGAAAGAACTATTCACTTTACGATAGTTAACTACTAATTCCACTCTATTTATTTTCTTTTGATGTTACAAATGTCTTGTTTGTTTTACATCAGACTAGGCTTACCCTTCACTTCTTGGATTATAATTACAGTAACCGTTAAATATATAATATCAAATGTGAAACATAAAACGGGGGTAAAGAGATAGTTAACTATTGGATTATGGGGATAGAAATGAACACTCAGTATTTTAAAGACTGAGAGTTATTATTTGGAATTATTTGACTCTAGACAGTCAAGATATACTTTTCTGAATGAAGACTTACAACGAAGTAACTATTACTTGCGAGGTTCAGGTTAAACTCCTCTTCAGAGAGCAATGTAATTTTCTCGTTCTACCCTGAACCCTTATACTTAGTCTTTCCTTTCTTGATCCTCTCCGGGCATCAGTTGTATTTTGGGAAAAACCTGGAAGGCCCCGCCGTAATGAAGAAATATTTTCTAAATCCAGAAATCCAATTCAAATTATTCCACTCTATTTTCGTGATTACACAATGCACAATGCATTCATGCATAATTTAGTATTTAAGATTCGATTTTGGGCTGAACAGAATTCTTTCTGAATCTTTGAAAGAAATTTACACTATTCCCTGCAAACCTCTCCTCGTCGTCAACAAGCTCTGGATTCTCCTCCACGAGCCAGCGTTTAGGTTTGGATTTTCTGTCGATAATTGAACGTCAATTAATGAATTGTCGATGGAAAATTGTGTAATCGAGTACATTTTTAAATTAACTGAATCCTCAATTGTATCTGGCAATTCACGGTGGTATAAATCTTTGAGATTTAGACTGAATAATGCAGCTAGGATACAGGTCATTATCAGAGAGATTGCCATTGTTGGGAACTTTACGTAATCGTAGTTGCCGGTCCAGACGAAGAGGGCCCAGATGCTCTTCCAGATTCCAGATAGAGTTCCCCTTGAAAAATTGCAATTTCCAACTTACAACAGATTAAAGAAGTCCATTGCTCTCGTATTTTGCATATTTTTAACTCAATCGTTAATTAATCAAGTTGAATTAATGAATATGAAAATACTGGAATCTAAATTTTCTCATGAATATCACCGAAGATAATCGATCTATAATAACAATCAATTTCAATAATTAATCTCTAATTATCGAGGGATTTGTTAATCAATTAAACCATCAAATTACCTCAACAATGTCGGGACAGTCCTTGCATTGTAATTCAGTAAAACCCCGTAACTAAGACTGACAACACTCACATTAACGAGCCACAAGATAGTGGTAGGGCCCGTATTAGAAGGTTTCAACTGATGAAGATCAATGATCAGCATGAAGGAGCTCACGAGGACCAGTGCAATGGCAATCTGTAGGATCTTTTTGTGTCCCATCAATAGCATGCAGAATTGACCGCACAACATGCCCCCCATCGTGGCAGCAGCGAGAAGAGCATTGGCTACTTGCGATTTAGTCACATGTGCCAAGATCGAGTAATAAGAAGATCCAAATATGAGAGCGAAGAGAGCTGTCAGGTATCCTATTCCAATGATCTCGCAGGCTATCTCCGGCTCCAGGAAGATGTGCCAAAGCTGGAGCCTCTTTCGAGGTAGCTGGAGCCTCTCGTTGCTCTGGTAAACAATCACTCCTGGAGGAATCGAGCTGCCATTCATCGCTGAAGCTTTTTTCACTGTCTTGTTCAACTGACTCAGCCTTCTCGTGCAGAAGAGCCAAGACGGGGACTCCGGGATCATTCCAATGAACGGGAACATGAGGATGAACAGGGCGTTGGTAGACACCAGCATTAGGTCGTAGGACTTGAAGAAGTTCCTGAATGTTGGAAGGATCCCTGAGGAATTCAGCGATGAAATTCAAAAGCGCAAGACCTTTTCAACTGTTTTTTACCTATTCCCAGGCCAAAACAGCAGCACACGATGACGAGTAACTCCGATCTTCTGAGGTTGGTACTGATTTCCAGAATGAGTAAGAGACACACTGAGAATCCCCCGTCGAAGAAACCATTGATGATACTTGATATGATAAAGAGTACGTAATGGTGTGATATCGCAACCATAGCAGCGGTAATTGGAGCTACTCCACAGGAGATGAAGATCACGGTTTTGCGGCCGATCCAGTCGCTGAGGGTTCCCATAAAAATGTAACCAATGATTCTTCCAAATGCGCTGGATGACTGCCAAAGCCGTGACACTATTTTTCCGTTATCACACCCCCGATTGAACTGAGTGGACCATTTGATTATTGTTATCATTATGTGAGGATTGTTCGTAATTTTTCGTGATTGTTCGTGATTGTTCGTCATCATATGTGAAACTTTCTCAAATCAATTACCTTCTCAGCTAAATTCTGACCGCCAACAGTGTTGTAATGGATTCCGTAAGGACAAGCTACGGTTTTGGTGGTATCAATGGTCGGTCTATCTGCGTAACTCAAATTAATCAACGCACTGTAATCAATTTCATAAACTTCACAACCTTGAAAATAACCATCAGCGAGTAACTGCTGATCCCACTGTTTACGATTGCAGACACCAACGCACTGCGCCGCAATGAGGAATGCACATTTAATGGGAATTTAATCACAAATAATGAGGGATAAAGTTACTTACGGATTCTCCAGTGTGGCTGTACAGTATCCATTGCACATCAGTCCAGTGATGGAGAAAATTGGGCTTTTTGCACCACCAGCCGTCTGGACGCATCAGGGCCTCGGTGCCGGTGTTCAGTGTGTGATTTAGTGTACTGAAACTCAGAAGAAGAGTTATCAGGAGTTGCCAACGCCCTGAGCCAATCATCTCGTCAACAATGTCGTCTGTGGACTGATGGGCATCTCGGGATAGCATACTGGAGACTAATTGATTCTTGATGCTTCCTCCAGGTTCAATAACTACTTCTACTATTGATGGCAATTTCGACCATCACGAGGTTAATGAGGTTATTTTAATAAACAAAGGAATTTACTGGGCGGAATATAATTTAATATTTTTAATTTATTTTATATTATGTATTAAATAATAATATTATTTTAATAACAATATAATTGTTACAAGTAAATGATGGGTAGGAATAAATATATAGTAGATTCACATCGTCGATTTGCGCCAATTAGCGCCTTTAGTCCTGAAAATCAATCATAACATATTTTAATTGGAGAGTTAATCCATGTATTCCGCCATTTTCTTGGAGAATAGGCCGACAAAATGGCGGAAAACATCGGGCAACTCCTCACATCTCCTGTGATCCTGTTATGAAACTTCTATTTGATTCAAATTTTTACCGCATGCGCTCTAAATTTCTCTTCAATTTTCTTCAGATTTTAACAGGAGCACAGAAGAATTAAGGATGTTAGGTGCTGATATATGGCCAAAATTAACGTTTTCTGCTCTCTGGCCAGAAGGTCGCAACTTCCCGGCTGCCGTGCGGCCGAGAAATTACGATTTTCTGGCTCGTCGAGCAGAAAAATTGTATACACACCTCAGCCGGTAAAAAAAATACCTCAGATCACATGTTTGTCAGCCTCGGCTTCGCCTCGACTAACAATTTCATGTGATCTGAGACATTTTTTTTTCCTGCCTAGGTATGCAATTATCAATTATTAATTATCAATTATTTTCTATTTCTCTGGAAAATTTACAATGGGGTCGACATGAAAAGAAAACATTTTTGCGATTTCCCAGTCTTTAATTACCGTTTAATGATGTTTTTTCTAAACTTCTAAAAAGGATCACAAAATTGACAAATTGACAGACAAATCCCCTAAGAATGATCGCTCCACCACGAAACTTCGTGAGCCATTAAATAATGACAAAAACCAAAAACGTTATATTTTTTCCCATCACTCCCATCAACAATCAGCCAAAAAAAAAAATCCGACAAACATGAATTTTGGCGATATATGGGTGTGAGACATTCTTAAAGAGATGTCCTACATTAATTTTTCAAATGAAATCAATGACAAATAAATAATTGAAATATCCGTTGTTTTCCTACAACTAATTTTCAATTTCCAAAAAATTCTTTAACAATCTTCATATCTCTCGATAGAACAATGATAAAAAAATGAAATAATAAGAAAAAAGCCATTTTCTAGACAGCCTTGATGAAGATTCTGTTCACCTGATTCCTTCCCCCAGTCGTTCCTACTGTCCTCCCATAATTCCCGATGTATCCGTACCTCCGTCATCTGCTTGCTCAGTTGAAAATTGCCCTTCGCTTAACGCAAAGTGTCCTTTGTCGTGCAGTGGTGTGAACGTAACATCTCCATAACCACGGTAGAATTCCCCCTGTTAGTGGTAAATAAAAACGGTTAATTTAACCACACGCTTCATTTGAAGTACACAATGCACAATGTCTACGTGTATGCCTCTAATAACCACTCATTGCTTTGTAGAGCGCATCGATAAGTAAAAATAGTGATCCTCTGTGATCCACTCCAGTGGTGAATTTAACTCTCGTCATTTGGCATTGATTTCATCGTATTTTTCTTTTTTATTTTATATATCAATTTTATTTTCACCTAGGATAAATGGGAGCAGTGGAACGGGCTATTTCGGATGATTCGCTTTAACCTTTTCCTGCTTGACCGTAGCATCGAGACCTTGAACTAGACCTACTTAGGCGAATGGAAGTGGTTAAAGCCCCTGGGGGTGGCCTCTCAGCTTACGTTTCTCGACACTCAGATACGTGCCGTACTCTCTCGTTGCATGTGTGTGCAGTCGAGGGTGGACTTGAGGGTAAGTGAACAACCCAGGGACTGTTGCTCCTGGTGATCCCGGAAACGCCGATTCATCTTGTCGGATATCCGAGGCGAAGTCAAACTAGAGATAATTAGATAATCATTATTTTTTATATTTTTTTTTTCAGAAAGACTGCAGTTAGGTGAACTCCTGGTGCTCTACATTAATTATTATGATTAATAATTATGAATATCTGAGAAGTCCGTCTGTTTCCGAATTTTCGGTAAGCATTCGGGATTTTGAGAAAATTAATAATAATCGGTGGAGTTTATTCAACGAGATTTTTTACTTGATCATTCACTGGAGTAATAAATTATTATATATAATTTATCACTCGTATTTATTATTTATTAAGTAATAATTATTATGGGAATCTAGTCGGAATTGCCTGGAAATTATTCGATTGGATAAATAATTGATAAATATATATTTCTATGAAGTGAATGGATCTTTTCCTAAAATCTCACGTGAATATAATTTAGTTTTAGCGAAACCTATAATTAAATTAGAACCTATAATTAAAATGGTTTGTTTCGATTTGGAAAATCTTAAAAGTGGGAAATTCTACTGTTAAAGAGAGATTCATTAAACGATTTGAATTAACAATTCCTGAATGTTACAATCTCTTTCATGCATCTTTTATAAGCAATTAATTTAGCCTCGGAAAACGCGGAAGTGAGATATAAAAAAAGTGCAAATATAAATTCGAAAGTTTAAAGTTACTGGAGAATTCTTTCCCATTGTTTTCCTGATGCAGAATTGAGTAAAAATACTGGTGAGAAAAGTTAAGATTTTTTTAATATCCCGAGAAAAATAAAGTACGTGGAAAAAGTTTTTCGTTAGTCTCCAGGGGCTCTCCAGACTCCACAGAACCACTTTTCAAATGTTAAAAATGAGTTGAGCATCACTGGAGAAATGCATTATTCATATTTCACTCACAATTCTCCCCCTCTCAAGCCATTCCCTCAGCCCCTCATTTTCCACCGTTCTCTCCTGCCTCCACGTCCTCCATTTATTTCTCCTGGATTATTTTTTCCATTCGTAATTTCTCATGTTTGTTAACTATTTCCCTCAACTCCATCTGAAAAAAAAATGAGGGAATGGGGATTTGGATGGCGAATTCAGCGATGAAAAATTTCTCTTTGGAATTCAATTAAGAGAATTTTAATATGAAATGAATGGATGTGCATGAAATGGATGGAATTTCCAAGCTTTCAACAGAATCACCAAGAATTCATTGAATTCCAACAGCAACTCAACGTTTTAATAAGAAAAAATATATTGAGTAATTTTGAAAAGGTAAAAAATATCGTCATAAATATATAAGTCATTTAACAGAATTGAACTTGAAGCGAATTCACAACTTCATTTACGATTCTTTCAGAAGTACCAGAAAAACATTGTCTTCTCATCCCCTCACCTCGCCATTTTGAAATGGTTTCCCCTCCCACAACTATGAGATTGCCTTCCAACCCCAGTAAATGTCTTAATGCAACGATGCACAGTGAATATTCAATTTCAGCATTTTTCAAAAACAATTTCAAACTCCAAACAGAAGTGCTCTGATATCTTTTTACAACTCCACGGTCGATGATAATTGAAGTCATAAAATGGTATTGTATTTCATGAGATGGCACTGACGAGGGAGATACGTTTTATGAATATATTTGGAAAAGAATGGCAATTAACATGGCACATGTCCCGGTGAGAGGGAAAATGATGGGGTAAAAGGCGAGGGGAGCGAATTTAACGATGACGGCGAGAGCTTCTGGCATAAAAGTTATGCAGATACATTTTTAGTTTTTTTTTTTTCTTTTTTTTTCAAGTTTTTTTTATGAGAAACCGGGCAATATCGCTGGGCATATTTTTACACAAAGTACTCGAGTTACAGGGGTTTTTATATCGACTGTAAAAGCATCAACCTCCCGTATCGAATAATGTCGTCAAGGTTTTTTGTCAGTTTCGCCTCTTTCGTTCCTTGACGGAGTAAAATCTTTATGGATTTTTTCTTTTCGTCAATGGGGAGGGTAATTAAAAGTATAATTTCATGGGTAGGAAAAAATTTTAATTGGATCTCCCATCATTGTCGGAGTAATCGAGAAAAATGACATTTCACAACGCGAAAAATTCGACGCTCCGATGAATTTTTATCGCCCCTCTGCACTCATCTCATTAATCTCTCTTGAAAAAAAAAGCATTGATGAATTTTTCAGTAGAATCACGAAACTGGTTTTTTTTTAAAAAGACTGAATAATTTCTCGGGAATTTTCAATTAAAATGACTTTTTATTACATCATGAAATAAAACAACGGGAACCACCAAAATGGGGGAAATGGAATAAATTGATGCCAGTGTCTATCCAGAATATTGACATAAATTCTGTACATGTGAATTCTCTATGTATGAATCTGAATGTATTTCCATTAAATTCCAATTTTTAATTTACAACCCCCTACCCCTCTACATCACCCAATTCCCCCTATCCCCCGATGCGCATGAATCATGCATTTTATAATTTTCACCGAGGAAGAGGAATAAAATTTTAATTAAATCATTTTAATCGAATTGCAGTTGATTAACAATGTAGCGGTGGATTAATTATTACATTCATTCTGCCTGTTGCAACGATAATTTAGTAATTCTCCGAAAATTATTAACGAATTGGTGAGCATGCACAAATGCAATTGCCATTAAATTTCTGG
>NW_011887782.1:31982-34596 GCF_000806365.1 Fopius arisanus
AGTTTTATTATTTTATTTTATCATTAAATGATTCATAACATCTCGTTCTCGTTGGACTATTTTTATTAATTTTCTCCAACGTTTTGTGAATTTCGAAAAGAGTTTAGAAAAACGCACAAAAATTGTTGGAGTGCGATGAGACTTCGTGAGTCACTTAATAAAGTTAAAACTCAAAATTGGATTGTCAATTACATTTTTTCCTCGTCAGTCTGATCAACAGATTGCGTGAAATCTACAAAAAACATTAAAAATATTGGAAAGACAGCAATACCTCATTAATATCATGACAATTAGGGTTTTCTCATGCAATTATTGTTTATTAATTCATTAAGAGGATTGAACAAGCGGTTTTAAAGGGATTCTGATTAAATGTGGAGATCGAACAAATTCATTATTTCTGGGAAACTCTATTTTATGATAACAATAAAATGCATGATGGAGTCAGCAAAAGTTAATTAATTTTAATTAGTCAAAGATTATAATTATCATGGGAATGAATAGTTGAATCGTATGGAAGAATTAAATGATTAGAATTAGATGATTTAAAATAAATAAATAATTCGAGAAGACATTTACAAATGTTATCAATATTGAAATAAATATTGGAGTAATTGACAATGAAATTAGTAGTTACATTTTTCGTCGTCCCCTTGGCGACTCGGTAATATCCTCCGTCCAAAAAAGTGACTCAATGTAAGCCTTTTAGACAAGATCAAAGGGATCTGGTAATGGATGCTAGTGTAACTATTGAAGAAGTTCCAGATATGGACCAGAGAGTGTGTGCAACATCTGTGTGGCAAGAATAATCGTGAATGGTGAGGGGAGAGTGGCTTTGAAGAATTTAGGGGTACCCACGTGGATGTGAAAAGAAAATTAATTGCACGGGAACAACTTTTCCTTCTATTCTCCAACAATTTTTACTTTGGAGAGTGAATTTTCGATTCAACAGAACTGCCAACACTCATTAACTTCTCAATAACTTTCGTGGAATGGTATTTCCAAAAATGGAAATTTCAGTGGTCTCAAGACCGAAATAAAATCATGAATCATGAATCATGAAGTGAACTTAAAATATGGAAAAGGATTAAAAAATCTGCATGAAATTTGCGTGAGAATTGACTCTCGATTCTAGAGAGCAGCTTTTTTATTTCTTCATGCATGGAAAAATAAAAAAGATGTAATTTTTCTTCAATTCCACTCTCCCACTTGGAAAGGAGATGAATAAAATTCTATATGAATCCTAAAAGCTCATACGCTAGCTTTTCTCATCGAAAGAAGCCAGTAAAGACATCCCAGAAGAGAATAAAAATTTTTCAACCGACGGACGAGAAAGAGTGAGGCGTATATTCAAATATAAATCTCATTGAGAACATATCCCCTTGGTTTTTTTATTTAGGCCTCACCCCCACCTCATGCATACCTTCTATGAATTTGCGGGATCAAAGGGCAGAAGATCGTCGGAGTGGGGATTGGCCAGAATGAAATTGGAATTGCGATTGAAATGGTTTGTAATTCTTCTCTCGTCTTCGTCCTCTCGCTCATTTTGATTTTTCAAAGTTCCTTTTTTCCAAGCCCCGGAACTTTTTTTTTGTCTCCAGACCCTCGTCCACTTTCACCCTCTCTGGTTCCGCGGATAGTGCACTCTCCAAAAGTGTTTTTGCCTGATAAAAATGATAAAAATATGAGGGGGTAGACAATTAATTTATGTCGTCGAGCATCAGCTGTTGGGGGTATTCACAGGTTTTTTAAGGACATGTCGATTAAATTTTCTCGTGAATATTCTGTGAATGTACCAGGTTTATGGGATGATATTAAAGTGCACTCTTTTGACAATAAGGACTTGATAAGTGCAGGATTATATTTGAGATTTGTCATTTAAGAGGAGATTAAGTTGCTCAAATTGCAACGGAGAGGGATGAATTAAAACAAGTAGAGGACAAGGAAAAATTTTTTAGACTGAGAGAATTAGAGGAGAGAAAAATGTCAATAGAGTTATTTTCACTGTCTAAAGATTCACTGGAATGCGATAGAAAAATGCTTCCACACATTTTTTTATTTTTGACAATTTTCAGAGAGTAATTGAATCGAAATTGAATTGAAAAACCGAGTAGTTCATTGATATTCGGAAATATCAGTAAATTGAGTGCAAGTTGAATAAATTCCCGGAAATGAGATTTGAAATTCAAATGAAATATTTCAAATTCCCAGAGATAAAGACAATGTAATTAATCTGTATGTAATTATTCCTCATTACCGATATAATTATCAAACAACATCGTAATTCCTGTCTCAAACTCGAAACTCTCTCCACCAAAACAAAAACTAATAACGAAAGAAATTGATGTCACTGGGCGTAAAAATAAATAAAAAAAAAAGGTAAGAGGAGAATGAAATGAGAAATACAGAACATTTCAAGTACGACTGTACGTCGACTGGAAAATCCATTTCGTTTTAACTTGACGTTGAAATTGAATGTTTTGTAGTTGTATGGCGAGAGGTAGGAGATGGTGGGAGAGATGGGGGGTGTTGGGGGGTGGTGAAGGAGGTGGGGGTAGGTGGAAGAGGAATAAGAGGAGAGGAAGTGCAAAAATAAAAATAAAAATGGCGTCGCAGG
>NW_011887782.1:36371-37809 GCF_000806365.1 Fopius arisanus
TTTTTTTTTAGGGGAATCCATAAATAGGGATTCATTCAAATCCATTCAAACCCAAATTATAATCAAGTTAGAAAGGACATGTAAATTTAAATGAGTATATAAAGGAATATAAAGCAAGTAAATTGGAATGCTTTGTTGTTAACAACATAAAAATACGATAAATAATAGTTTGAACCAATTTATCAATTACTACACCCTCCAGCGAGCGATACCAGTATTTTCCAATTTTTCCACAATAATTTGCCGAGTTATTTCGACACTCACATCTATTTATGAGAAGTTTCGTTGGAGCTGGGGCTGGCTGTAATTAAACTCGACTGTTTGTGCTTAGGTTGCTTTCCGGATTGGGGATAGTAATGAATTATCGATCCAAGAGCTCCACGGAGGGGAATAGAGGATGGGCTCTGTAATTGCATTCGTCAGAAAACAAACCCGAGGGGGTGAGTTGAAGTTTCATTTGAAATCAAATTATTGCGAAGTATGAGAATTGGAGTGGGAAAATAATCGAACTTGGGATGAAAATTCGCCGCTTGTTTTCTCGAATCAAACTCCTCAAATCAAACCTCCCCATTCATCCTCAAAAAAATCCGTTCCACCCCCGACCCCCTTTCGCCTCCCCCCCATTTTTAAAACCAATAAAAAAAAAAAAATATCAAAAAACTTTTTTTTCCGACGCGGGCTACTCCAGTTTTCCTCCCCAACCGCGCACCACCCCCACCCGGTTTCCTCCCCTCCTTCATCTCCCACCCCCTGAGCCTCCCCCCCCCACGGAAGAAAGAGCGCGACACGCGCCTCCCACTGACCCGAGAGAGAACTAAAATCGCATATATCCGCGAATCCGTCTCTTCGTGCACCTTGGGCTCTACCAGTTGTGGTAGGCGTCCCGGTGGTGGGTTTTTGGGGGTGGGTAAAAGAGGTGGGGGGTATATTGTAGACTCAACCAAGCGCAGACTGCACGGGAAAGGACGACTACTATCATCGGAGCACGCACACCGTGCGCACACAAGACGCCAATTCGTTAACCAACGACTGGACTAACCTCCAATTGGGTATAACCCAAGCTAGTAACACACGCTTGTCTGCATAACCTTACGAGGGGGAGACGTGACCGCGTTAGGACACTTGGCCACTTAGCCCCACTATATTCCAACCAACCCCTTCTCCATCCCCCTTTGGCCCCCTCCCCCCACTCGCCACCCAATCGCTTTAACAGACCTCTCTATCCCCACCTCTCGTTACTTTTGAGGGAAAATACAGTGTCTTCTGGCGTTGGTATTATGTCAACCACCCACCTCCCACCACTATTTTCCATTGGTGTTGGCTCGTCAAGACCACAGGCGTGAGCATTGACACGTACGTGTTTATTTTACACGCGGGAAAATAAATCGGTGTTTACAAGCTTGTGTTCAGTGCGGTCATTTTTTGGATTGTCAATTGA
>NW_011887782.1:39349-41200 GCF_000806365.1 Fopius arisanus
TTTTTTTTTTTTTCATTTTGTTTATGTCAGGTTTTTCAGAAACAGTGGGTTATTTTCCGATGGGTTTGAAGTAATATTGAGAGAGAGAATGATTTGGAAAAAATGAATGGGATAGCAGGTGCAGAAATTGTATAGTACTGACAAGCTGTTGTCGTCCGGTTGTCACATGTGGGAAAAAAGAATTTTGGAAGAGCACTTACATAAAATTTTGTCGTTAAATCGTTATTGTTTAATAAATTTTCCGGTTATGCAAATTAGAATTTTTAGGTGAATTCTAAGGGTGAATTGTGAACATTTTTGGCAATTTGTCTTTTTTGATGGAGCGAAAGGTGTCCGGAGTTGAAGAAATTTGAGAATTTCGAAGGTTACGTGCGACAAAGTGGATTTTTCTCCCGCGAATCGCTACAAATATTGAAAAAATAGGTAATTCCCAAGAAACTCGGTTTTACACGGGGTAAAGTGGCTTGGAAATGATTTCTGTGTACACAGGTCTCGTCCAGGTACACTGACGGATAAATCAGCGCACAGAGAAAACCCGCAGAGAAAGATAACGGATGCGGCAATAAATAATGCTATCCCTCCCCCTCTCTGTCCAAGTTGCCTACTGTCTGTACACGTTATATGCACCGTGAGAGACAGTCCGATATATATATACACAGGTATATATATACTATCTGCTATCTGTCCGATCGTTCACCGCAGTCGCGAGCAATCAATTTGCGCCCCGATAGCCCCTTACCCTGTCTTAGACGAGTTATATCGTTCCTTAAAACATTAATTTTCCACTTTTTTTTCCCCTCCACAAAAAAAATGAAAAACCCAACTCAATCTCTTTGCAAATGAAGAAATCGAAAAGTTAAGACGTTAATGTCTGACATTAATTCTTCCTCTTGCGCTCTTTGTTTCGATAATTTATTCACAGCGTCGGCAAAAATCTTGGCAACTTTTTATTGCAATGTACATTCTTATTTTCAAACTCAGATTGTAATTCGCGGAACTGGCAACAGTTCACTAGTGTTTAACAAGAAACTCCAATTAGTTTTAGCGCTCGTGTTATTTATGGGTGCGATTCGTCAATGTTACTGCCGGATGAGAAATTCTGGAGTCACACTCGGTGTTTATTAGTGGAGGTATTGCTGATTTAAACATCGCTGTTGTTAGGAGAGAATGGGAAGGTGCGGATGGAAAAACTTTCAGAAAGAATTGTGGAATTTACTGATAACACCTGACGAACGGAAATGTCTGATTAAGCACTGAAAAATATTTCTGCAATATTTATTTAATTGGACACACAGCAAATAAATTTTTAGTTATTTGGTTTCGGAAATCGTTTTTTCTCTCGCTCATGAAAATTTTTGGAATGCAAAGTTCATGCCGGTCAATTACGAGCAATTGTACTGAAAAATCTTGTCCAGTTCCTCACCGAGACTTAATTGGATCTAGAATTTAATTCCCAACATCAAATGGCCATTTTTTCCTCAACTCCCAGTGTGTACATCCTTTATGGTCTTTCAATCTGCGTTCATTCATCCCTTTATAGTTCTCCAGCGTTCGCCCATACCTCAAACTCCTTTCATTCTGTTTCAATGTGGCAGATGGGTATGAAAAAGGTGGTACGAAGAAGTAGAAAAGAGTTGAAATAAATCCAAAAGAGAAATAACCGAGAGTGAAGTAAAGAGAGAGACCTAGTGCTGGGAATTATATCTCTACATTTCACGGAAAAATGTATTAACCATCTCAGATATTACGAATGGAGGCAAATTACACTACCTCACAGTCCTTTTTTCCCCTCAAAAGAATTTATTCCTTTTCAAGGAGTATGAAAACTCCCCCTCCAGGCATTCAATCAAA
>NW_011887782.1:43845-45565 GCF_000806365.1 Fopius arisanus
TGTTGATTCCCCAGATGCTCACATAATTAATTAACAATTTATCAATGTGTTTCGAATTTATATTATATCAGAAACGAGCAATTAAATGGTGATAACCTGCGATGGATTCATCGACTTCTACGAATGATCCTGATCACGATTCGTCCTTTCAGGTAACACTTCGAGACTGGGTTTACTGATACGAATCACGGAAGTCTAACATTTAACAAATTGTGAATATCGAGAGAGGGAAATAGGATCAGGTCAAATGGTGATTTGTGAAGACAATGGAGCTGATCTACTCAGCACACCTAGACTCAATTGCTTCCTCATCTCAAGGTGCAAATATAAACGTAATGTACTTTCATGATGAAACAAGACCGACATATTGAAGGGAGCTTACGTATGACTCCAACTCCTGGAAAGTTTAATCCAGAAGATTTTCTATCGACGTTACAGATATTGCCTCTGCCGAGTTTTTACTTCTGTTATAAAATCCAATGTTTTGATGTTTTCATGAAGTTTGTGGAGAAGTTGAGGAATGAAACGAGAAAAATTGAGAATTCTAGGGCTGAGAGATTGGATTACTGTTGGTCATCATCATGAGTTTTATATCTGCTTTTGACTTCAACTTTTCAAAATATCTTCAGGAAAATAAGACACTCTCATCTACTATTAGAATATTGTAAGATATATTACGCCATTGAAGTTTTCAACTTCGAAACCATCAAAATGAGAAACAGAACTTTTAATTGCGAATCAAGAAAATTTATCAAATGTTCATTAACAATTTCAGTTTTAAATATCAAGGGATCAGATGTTAAAGGTAAATTATTTTATTGTTCATTTTTTAATTGCGGTTTATAAAAAATAGAATGTATTCTTTTTTTACAAATTAAGTATGAGTCAACGATTTTCTGTCTTTGTTTCATTCTTTCTGTCTAAATCCCAGATTTTATTGAAGTTTCATGGGTTCTCGTGAAGTCTAGGACATTCCCACTAGCTCAGAGTCGCCATCAACCTGAAGTGACCGGTGAAGACCCCAGATTTATGTTCCTCAATGCATAAATTTTTCCGTTGACACGAGGAATTCATTCGAAACAGCATAAATTCAGAAAACATTTCACATCCCTCCGATCGAGCCTTGACCTCTCAAACCCTCGAAATACCCCAGCACTGAGACCTGCACCAGTCATGTTGAAGTATGTGTCGTACATGTATCCGCATTGTGTTCACGTGTATTGGAATTTTGTAATTTACTCGGATATACGTGTCGGGGTTCGATTTACATGGTATGATTATCCAATCTCAATAATCATCGAGGCTCCCACTACCTGGACATCGCCTGATCATTCCTGGAGACTATTTGATATCCAAGTACTCGGAAAACAAGTAATTAGATTCATTCCCATCAATTCCGTGTTCATAGAATAGAAAACGTCATCAACTGAAACAAAAATCAATTAATAACAATAATATAACAATAAAAATTGATTGGATAATTTGGAGAACGAAAAAAACATGAATTTTTCTAAAATAATTAATAACATTCTCTAATTGTTTAATTGATTATAGCAGAATATCAGTTCCGACAACATTTTCCCAAAATCATCAACTCAGAATCATTAAACTAATATAAATCGTAAATAGAATTAACGATATCATAATGAAAAACCGTTGGAATATATATATTAAATAATTTTCTAAGTTGAAAAACGTGAATTTTTCTAAAGTAATTAAT
>NW_011887782.1:46533-49843 GCF_000806365.1 Fopius arisanus
GCATTGCGACTACAATCGGACACCTGGAAATCCATTTGAAAATTCAATCTAATGGACCTGGGGGAGTCATTAATGGATAGGGGGTTTTGCTATTTCGAATAATGTCGATACAAATCGGGGAGAGGGAAATTGGCGTCGCGTGACTTTCAGACATTTGCATGCGTTCTGCACTGGATTTAAATGCTTTTGGGGGAGGGGTTAATGCCGATGTGCCACCTCGTAATTTCAGGTGCGATTATGGAACATTGGAGACGCTATTTTCAACCTCTCGCTTTTCACACTTTTTCACAGGGGAAACTCAGTGGGTGATTTTTTTTTTTAATTATAACACTTTAATGACATCCTCAAAATTTTTTATTTACTCAATTATCACAATTGTTGGTGCGTGGTGAAGATTATGTAATTGCTTGTTTATTGTTCCGATAATACGAAAATGATTCGGGGAACTAACCCACGATTTATTTGAAATTTGTCGGAATTTTCACGAAATCGTTGAAAACTAGTGGAAATCATTTTTCAAATATTTTGGAAAGTTGAAAATTGCCAATCATAAATGACGGTTTATTTTTTAGTGCAGTGAATATTGATTCGATATTTTTCAATTTTCTGGAGGTAATTCCGACATTTCCGGATATGGAATTAATTCAACTTCGTGACAGATGGAAAAAAAGTTTATGGAAGATGCGCTTATGCCACTGCAATTTCCGGTGTTGAGTGAAATTGTACTCTGGCGTGGTTTTCAATCAACGCCACGCCAGCACCACGATTCCGCTGAAGAAATTCCTTTCGATCATGTGGCCGCCCTCCGGGACCCAGTTTGCAATTATACATTCCATAGAGTATTGCATGCTGCGAATTTCCATGCAAATCCTTCATCAATACTCTTTTTTCTCAATCAAGAATTGTTCTCATATTTCTGCTGGGTTTCGAAACAAAAGGCACCACTTTTTTATTTTTTGGGGAAAACAGGTAGAGAGGGAAATACCAAATGAAGAAAATTAAAATTCAAAGGGAGGAGTGGGGAGGGGGGAGAATTTATCGAATTTTTCGATTGTCTTGATATTTTTTTTTCTTTGAGAGTTCAGTGAATGGGGACGGAAAAAATCGAGGGGAAGAAATTTGAGGATTCTGTCGGTGAATTTGTTGCATTTTTAATAGACAACTTGAGACTCGGAGGAGATTGAAAATGGCGAGTACGTGAATTAATTCATGATGTTGAATTATTCAAGTTAAATTGAGTTTTCGATGGAGTAAAAGTAGAGAATGGAGAAATATCGAGTGGAATAACTTATCCAACGGTTTTAATTTAGCATTGCATTAGCGCTATTTGATCTTCAGGAGATTTCTTATGAAATTAAGAATTTTGATATTTCAATCAATCAACCGTAATTAATGTCGTGGAGTAATAAGATGGTGGTGAGTTATTTATGAGAATTTCAGGTGGCACGGGACATTTGATTGATCAAGAGAATCCGGAATACGTTAATTAACTAAGATTCAGTGAATAATTGAATAAACCGAGTGGTAAGGGAAAAGTCACAATCAGAGGGGACAGAGATCGATTGGTGGAACCAGCTAGACTGTTCGGTGAAGCGCGACGATGAAAAGTAAACCGTTAATCTCAAGACCGGGAGTTGGGTACTTTGAAGTGCTCATTAAAATCCAATATCCGGACTTTTAATGAGAGTTTGAATCACAGGGTGATATACTTAATCCGAGTACATGTGCCACCTGCATTTATCCTCGATGTGTACCAACTCACTCCTCAGGACAAATATTCTAGCTATTTCTGGGAGTACCGAGGCATTTTAAATTTCCACGACGTGAATTAAGTTTGTCTCCTCTACTCAGGCTATTCTCTTTGCCTTTGTTTCTTCCACTCGTACTCTATTTAATACCCAAGAATTTCATAAGGCTAAAGTTAATGCTTCAACAATGCAGGGGGAAGGGGGGGGGGCTCAATAATTATTTACAAGGAATTTTTATACGCTTATTTATCCTGTTTTTTCTTTTGCGTTATTATATTCATGTTGTGTAATTCGGGGCGCTATGAAAGTTGAAATTTGTTTTGCTTTCCAACCGGAAGTTTTTTAATTTGTTAATTGTTGGTGATTATGGATTGAGGATGGATTTTTCATTGTTTATGCGGACGTTCGGGATTTTTACTTGGATTTTTTAGTTTGTGACGAATTAGAGAATTAGAGACTTTCAATGATCGAAAGTTATAAATGGAAAAAATTGGTATTTCTGGAAATTTGGAAAAGAAATTTGGAATAATTAACTCCCAAAAATTCTGTATTTTTTCTAACTTTTTAAAAAATTGATAGAACTCGATAAAAAATCCAGAAAAATTCTGGCATATTTGTTATTCCGAAGAACAATATGAAGGACGTAATTTTCAGAAAATCATATATTCCAAAAGAATGCAATTACCTTCTTGCCAATAGCCATGTGCCCCAAAAAAACATGCAATTCTGAAAAGTGAGAGTCAATACGTGTCACTCGCAGCAATAACTCAATTGTTGCCCATGAAAACTCGTCTGGCGTTCACCCACGGGGTACACCATAAAGTACGTAGGTTTACGAGGCACGTCAGGGTCCCAAGATAAATATCGGTTTATTCGTGTGTCGTGAAGAGTATTAGGAAGTAGCGTCAATCCCCAGTAACAGCAAAAACAAGAGAGCATAATGAAAAATGAGTAAAAAATAAATGAGAAGGTATAAGAAATAATGGCTCGCATTAGAGGATAATGCCTATGAAATTTCTTCCTTGAATGCGAACGTAATGATTTACCCAGCGGTCATAACAATTTTCCCATACTCCACAGTGTAATACATCTCAGATCTACATTTTAAAATGTTAAGTGCAACTAGTCACCTTTTTCATACACATTTATTCATATTTGTTGGATTATTACTTGATAATGTGGGTACATGATTCGTTGACATGCTGTAATTCTCACTTCAACTACCCCTGGATGTTATAAATTACAATCAACTGGCTTGTGGGGATAAATTTCACCTTGTGCGTAGACAAATGGACTGCAATGCTGATTTTGATTTATCGCTCGTAATGATTATTGGGTGTTTTGTAAGCCTATGGGTTTTCACAGTCATCCACAACATATTCATCTCGATACTCTCTTCATTTCCTTTCAAAATTATTTTTATTATTCAGTATATTGTGTTGTATTGGGTTTTTAAAAAATCGTCAAAGAGAATGTCGACACGATTTTGTGGAATTTTATCCCAAGGGAAACTAGTTCTTTTAATCCATTTTCCTTAAAAATTCCGCGTACCTTGTGTTATT
>NW_011887782.1:49993-60023 GCF_000806365.1 Fopius arisanus
ACATTATTATATGAAATGAAATGATATTATTACAGAATCTAAACGCTAGATTTCGGGTTCGTGCTAATTTTTCCATAAAATGCAGTAATAATTTAACAATAAAAAATAATTACTTCGGAAATCTCATCGACTCACAGAAACCGCAAATGAATAAACAAATATTTAGCAATGATAATTAATAATAGTCACAAACGCATTGAATACATATTTAAGATGTAATCCACCGAATGAATAAATGATTTAATATTTTATGACCCACTAGATCAGATTCATCCAGTGAATTATAAGAAAAATCATATCGATATTTTTTTCTCGAGTTAATTTACAAGTTAACCGATATGGAATAGCCTCGTTGTCGGTTTTATTTGTGATTATTGCTCTCGTTGATTTATACCTGACATCAGTGATATCTTTATGTTGGGGCGAGGTATACAGAATTGCAGTCTGGAATCCCTCCCACAGTAACAGAGACCAAATCATCCCAAGACAATTTCACTTTTTTATACTCTTCCAACTTCTCGCATCTCCCTCTTGGTTACCGCTCCTGAGTCATTCGCCTTGTGTCAGTGAATGTTTTTTCTCTTTTTTTTTTTTTTGAAAAATTTATGAGTCACGTTTTGTATAACATTGACAGTTGGTACCCGACATTTTTCGCTGTCAAGGGCACATAAAGAATGCATTATTCTCGCAGGAACATTTTCATTGGCGGTTAATTTTGTTTTATTTTTTTTTTGTTGATAACTAATTTATTGTCTCGGTTCATGTCGATCTGAGGGCCAAAAAAGACGTAATTCTACCGCTGCCATTTTTTGGGGGGGATTTTGGGGTGATGGAAATTAGGAGGAAGCGGAAAAATGGGAGTGAGTACACTGAGAGAAATATTCAATAAAAATTACGTGTATTTTCCGTAATTCTGGAGCGAAATGTGGTTGTCGGAAATTTTACGGAACTGTCACGTAATTTTTATCTAAAGTCACGGAATTTTTCCGCGTCATTCCGTAATTTTTATCTGAATTATCGGTGAAAAATAACGATACCGTCACTTAAATTTTTCGAATCAACTCCGTAATCGATAAGTGAACTGAAAGTTCCGTAATTTTTACTAAATATTTCTCTCCGTGTATAAAAATGGAAACAATATTTTTATATTCAAAATGGAAAATTATTGTTTCCATTTTTTCAAATTAATCGTGAACAATTGACAATTGACTTGACGCATTGTAGTGACATGTTTTGTGATTATCAAGTACTGTATCCTTTTTGTTCTTGTTCCTCAAGGGACCACACACGTTAGAGAATCGGTTACGACGTCAGGATGTTGTACTCGAAAACGTGACGCTCTGTCCTCTTTTCCACCGTGACGAGCCCTAGGGGCAAACGCCGGGGTTTTTTTGCAGAAAATATTATAGTTTTTCATGGACTATTTTACACCCACATGCCATTTTCTGGTCGTTGATCAGTCGATTGCAGGTGTCACGCGATGGCGGAAAAATAAATGAACATTTTTCACGATCTGATAAAAGTTTTAAACTTTATTTTCAGGTCTCGATGCTGGAAAGTTTTATTAGCTTGAAAATCAGGGGAAAATTGATTTCTCAGATCAATAGAATTCAATGATTTCCGGGGGATAATTATTAGAAGAATATTGTTAATTTATGGAATATTATTAATTTATGGAATATCGTTAATTTATGGATTTTGTATTATTGATTTTTCCGGGACCAATGATTTGGTGATTAAAATTAGGGATTAATTAGTGAGCATTAAGGAATCACGGAAATATAAAAAATCTTTTCTGTTGTGAAATCGATTCTAGAAATCAATTCCAGAAGATGAAACAATTTTTACACATTAATTTACAGATGAAATATGTGGATAACTCCACTTGATTAAATCGTGAGAATAATTAATGGGAGAAAGAATTGGCGATTAAATTTCGATGAAATACCTCGTGCATTGTCGGGTCGAGCATGAGAATAAACCATGAACTATCAGTTCTAACGAATGGTAAGAATCATCGATTTATTAATTCGATAAATCACAATTGAACGAGTGAAACGATGAAAATAAAATTCCTATTAACGTCAGGAGATACAGCATCGATGGGAACATGTCTAACTTATACGACTCTCATTATTCGATTAGTAATAATTCCATTAAATTCACAACAACAAAAAAATTCAAGATGATGAAATGAACGGAGAAGTAATGAAGAAGTGAAACGAAATACTTTTAAATGGTGATTACGAAACGACAGGCTTTATCTTGATTTATTCGTTGATTATACATCCCACTTCTCCCTTTCTGTGGGACTCATACCCCTCTCTCACCCAATGAAATAAAACGAGGGTTCAACCATTCTTTCTCAGACTTTATCGCAATGACATTCAGCCATGGTGAGAGACTGGTTTAACAATTTTTCATTAATTGCTGAATAACTCTTTACGCTCGATTAGACTCGTGTTGCATTTTCCGTAATAGAAATCGGCCAGATAAGACTATCTTATTTTAGTCGTTTAACATTTTTCTTTTCTGTTTTCGCGTTTAAATGGCTTTTTCAACAGTAAACACGTGGGAATTTAATGAATAAATATCGTTCGAGCTCGATTTATTGGATTTATATCCAGAATTAGAATTGAGTCAGGAAACACCGGATATTTAATCTATTTTTATAGTCAGTGATTTATGGAGAAACCAATTCCTTGATCTCTGCAAAAATTTGAAAATCTCGAACTCATTTTTTTAAATTGTATTCGTTACATAGAAATAATGTGCATATAAATAATATATACATATATAAAATTACGGTTGAGTTTTCTTACTCTCTCTTTCTCTCATTCTTCTGTGTAATTAATCAATTATGCAGATTAATTAATAATGAATTGATTCATTTTCCTGAATTAATTTCTGAGATTTAAATAATTAATGGATAATCACTAATTATAGTCTTTCCGTTACAAAATAATTATATAAAAAATCTCTCATTGATCAACCAAAAATATAAATGAATAAATGATTTGGTATTTTATGGCGCAATTATTCTTGTGGATAATTAATTAATTAGGCAGAGTAACTAATGGTAATGGAGTGATTGAATGTTCTCAATGAATTTCTGACGAAATTAAGGCGTGGGAATGAAGCAGAGATGAATCAAATGGATTCAAACCCATTTAGGAGATCATTGGTACCTATTGGATTGCTCCACTATGATACATAGGTCATCATCCAATGACGCTGGGATATTAATTGCGCGAGGATCTGGGTGATTTATGCTGGGCAATTACCGGGATAGCTATTCCGCTGCACTAACGGCAGAGGTAACATCGAACTGGTTATTAATTCATCAACAATTGGCAGAGATACTCTGCCCTCTACCACTTCCCTCCCACCTCCACCCACTTCACCGCTTTTCCCACGATATACAATTGGCCATTGTCATTCTATATTTCTGCTGGATATTTTTGAATGGAGAGGTAGAGCAGATGATGACACTTGTTGCTCGATGACCCCAGGGTTCACATGGAAATTTACCGAAAAATAGATTTTAAATTGTAATTTCTCCCGGGAATTTTCACAAAAACAATAGAACTTTAGGGAGAGACTATAATACTTTTCCGGAATTTTCTATAAATTTTGAATAGCCAATTGTTTATTTATTTATTACGTCCAGCATTTTAGAATAATTGATTTACGGAGTTTTTTATGGAGAATGAATGTGGAATTTTTTAAAATTAATATTTCATTAAAAATGACAAAAATTAGGTAATTATGGTCGTTATATTGTTTAGAGAGAAAATATTCCATTGATTTTCGAATTTTTAAGTGAAATCCCGTGATTTTTTATCTGTCCATCAAATGAATATTTTTTCTAAAAAGCCTGAGGCCATAAAAAAATATTATCCTACCGGAGATTCCTTTCCAGCTGAACTAGCAGTTCAGAAAGAGAATGAATTTTTTATTTTCATTCATCGACTGGTCGGTCAATCCGATCAGAATAAAAAAAAAAAAATGAAACAACGAGGACTCATGTATGGAGCAGGCGAGAGCCATCCAAACGAGATTGGTAACGTTTTAGTGGTGTACCACGGGTGTAGCAGTTGCACACTCACCACTAGTACCGCTGACAAAATCATGAGCCACTTGTTGATCCCCTGATGACCATTCGTGGCTTGCCAAATCGCCCTGTTGTCCGAAACAGTCGCTATCGAGTTTTCACCCACCACGGATTCATCGAGTTATACTTTCATGCTATCATCATTTGCTCGTGTGAATGTTGGCGCTGGGATAATAATAGAAGTAGTTATTTTCGCTTTTCGTGACATTTGAAATATGGAAGTGTCTGAGATGCGGTTAAACATTCAGAATGATGTCGTGTGGTGGCGAGGAGGTTGAACCGTATTTGAGAATAGATGGGTAATTTGAAGGGTACGATGATCAATTCAATTTATTTCCTGCAGATTGTACCAAGAGAATGATTTGTAGCTCGACAATATTCATATTTAAACGTTGAAAGTACAGCAGTTGTGAAAGATTTATGGGGATGTCAAGGGAGGAGATGGTGAACGTCTGATTTGGAACGAACGAGTCATTTGAAAGGTACAATGATCAATTCGACAAGACGGTAGAGCTCCAAAAATGGCACTCATTAGATTCTGTATATCTCAGAAAATAATTGGCTCAGACAAAAATGTCAAAGGACTTTTTTTTAGCTCGTGGAATTCCCTGCGAAAGCTATCTTATGTATTTTTATTTAAAACCCCACGCTTTCGCCGAAAAATCCATTAAAACCGTTGGATCGATTCCATCGCCTCCTCGATTGCTTTCTGATTATAATTTTCCCCATTGGAAAAATCAATGATCATTGGCTTATTAATCCCCCCCAGTAGAGCACGACATATAAATCACTGCCATGATTAACAATAATTCTCGTGGAGTGTTGATAAATACACGTGTTAAGAATTTTTTTATCACTTACCAAGATGTCAGAGTGGTCTTTACACTCGACTTGGGAGAGAAACGATAGTGCCTGGAGGGTATTCGAGGAATAATGGCCAGTGGATGCATTGAGAAGTCTTGTTTTTCACTTGGACCTCAGTACACCTCTGTACACTCCCCTGAGGTGGCAATGATGCAATGGCCTCGATGCCCAATTACTCGTGTCCAACGTCGATAAACAGGGTGTTGGGTGATTTAATGGGGTTGACGCAAGGTGCAAACCTCTTCCTGGATACTATCGGTTATTTTTTTTTTTTTACTTATTTCATATTTCACTGGAGTCATTCTCGGGTGGAATATGCACTTTGCTTGTTAGGGGACTCCACAGACTCGAGAATTCCCGTTTCTGGCCCCAACGAGATTCAACACGAGTTCCAGCTGGCGTCCAGCTGTTCCAAGGTACTGGTGTAGCTTCCTTGCGACAACCTGGGATGTATAACGTTTGGGTGAGACAAAAGGCTTAGGTAGATTATATCTTTTTATGGGGCTTTGGGTAATGAGAGTTATGGCGATGATGGGATGCTTCACGTACAGGTGGTTGTGAATGGCTTTTAGATGCTGAGATTGATGATTCTGGAGATCATACCGCATGGGAAAATTTATTTTTCACGATATGTTGAAGGATGTTCTACGCCCTTTTCGGTAAAATTCACCGTTTTTTCACTTTTCTGGAAAACTTTCGATTAGATTTTTCAAGAGATTTTTCAAATTCATTTTTTTAAACAGGAAAACTTGTAATCAATTTTATCACTTCCTGACTGGTTTGAATTTGAAAGTCTCAAACATGAATTATCGATCTACTTTCAATAATAAAATGATATTGACTCAGGTCATTCACACGAGATGCACTTCATATAAATCTCTTACTAATAATGATTAACGATTAAAAGAAACAATTGTCGCAGAACGAATATTGTTTTTCTCTTTTAAACAAATTGTTACGTGAATAGTCCCGTCGATATCTCCTAGAAGAGTTTGCAGATCATAAAATAACTCAAGACTGAAATTTCCAAGTTTTATCACTCAATTCGAAAAATTACGTTAGTCGAAATGAAATCACTCCATTAAACTAAAGTTGTTGAGCATTCACAGAGAATAAACGCCAGAATATGTACCCGTTAAAATCAAGCGTCTCTATTTTTGTCCGGAATTCCACACGATGTAAAAAGACAGCAATTTAAAAAATTTATGATAATAATATTTCATTGCGTAAACAAAACATACCTCGTAATGAGCCCCATAGAAACATGTTCCACGAAAGTGTTTTTTCTCGTTTCGCGGGTAGATTTATGGTCTACCAGGGTCGAATAAACGACGAAGATTTCTCTAATTACAGGTACTGTCAGTGGACTGTACCTGATGATACGTTCGATCGTGGATTTCAAGTTGACTCGCTCATGATATATCGTGAACCTTTACTTTTCCACATTTTTTCGATGATTATTCTTATTTCTATATTCCAACTGTTGAGAGATTTTTTGTTTTCAATTCTTGGGTCATCGTTCGGAAATTCTACCCAGAATATCAAATGTGACAGAAGCCATTCAACTGGTCATTCCGTTGGCGTAATTACGACTCATTATCTAACTCCACTGGGGCCAACGTTGGCCGGGATTGTTGATGTATGTTTATGTAAATTGACTCGTTCGTTCCTCCTCTCAGCTACCTGACTTCAACCTCTCGTAATTTTCAATTTTTTACACCTATAAAAAGACACCCCAGCCCATTAATTATTTTCCACCCAATTATCTCAATTCTTAAAACTTGTTTTCCGGTTTTAACTCGTCAATTTTTTTTTACTTATGGAATTCAATGAAGTTCAGGGAGAGCATTGAGGGAGATTGCTGACCCATTTTTCTCCACTTATTTTTTCACTGTTCCAAAGAATTAAATTTATACTGTGAAAATATTTTTCACCCTGGTAGTCGTATTGCCGGAATTATTCAAGTGGAACGGAATTTTAAAGTCCGATATTTTCTGCGTTTTTATTTTATTGCTCCCAGGAATCTCTTGGAAGAATACAGTCTTTAATTCGGAGGGATTTGTTAACGATTTTGAGAGATACAATTTCCGTGATTACTTGTTTGATTAATTTCCAACGTTTTTATTTATTTTTTATTAATTGTTGATTTAGAGATAATTTGCAGAGTGTTAATATACTTTTTTTTTGCGAGGGCAATGTCTTTTTCTTTCTAGCTATCATTTTTGGAATTTCTGCAACAAACGAATAATAATTACCGATAATTGTCCGCTGTTAAAAATTCCAAGTTTTTTAACTTGAAACTTACAATTGTAATTATTCAATGAGCGCAATTATTGCTCCGTAATAACAAATAATACTTTATTTCCGTGAGTACATAATTCTTTTTCTCTGAATAACTTTCACGTACATTCTGGGACGAATCGGCAGTAGTCATCGGTGATTCAATTACAAAATAAAATATAAATAATGTTATCTATCCACACGATAAATGCAATGAGTCAATAATTATTATTCTATTACTGTTATTTATTGCTCCGTTTCGAGAATTATTATTTGATTTTTTATGAAATTGTCTGCGGAAAAATTCAAGTAAAGTGCTTGATACTTGACTCTATAATTCATAATACGTCAGCTGTTGACTTGGATCACAGCCTCGAGGGGACACTCCGCATAAACCACACCGCTGGCCACAGCCATTATCATGTAAATTACCAGTCCCCAAGAGGTACAACCGAGACGAGATGAAAATTCTTCAAAACCTCACTTGTATCGATTTATCGTGGCATTTGAAAATTCCCCACATTCTCTTTACTCATCTCTCCCTCGCGTGAGTTATCAGGGTCACCTGAAATGATCATGCAGATTAATCGAGTAATAAAATACGAGAATTATCATGTCGTGAAATATTATTAAATTCTTGAATACTTAAGGCCTTCCTTTTTCAATTCGTGGATTAATGAATTCTCTGGTATTCGTGATAATCTCAAGATAAATTTGTTATTTTAAATGAAATAGTTATGGGAAGAGTTTCATGAGATATTCTTAGAAGTACTTCTTGTAAATGACTTTATCAGCTACAAAAACATGTCTCTAGTTTTTTCTTTCCAGGGGATTTTATCGTGGAGAACAAAAAGTTGTGCAGATTCTTTCGTAAATGACTGGAGACCTGCACAAGAAAAACCAACAGGTTTTCAAACGAGTTTTCTTTGAACTCAAAAAATCGTTTTTTCAAAAGTACTGGGCGAATTTTATTTTTCGGTTCAAACCAGAAATAACACACTCTAATTTTTCTTCTCGATTGTTCAATAGCCGAAGATAATAAAACGTTTTTGAAATTGATTCTTCGAGTCAAATATTTTGTCGTTCAAGACTTTCAGATTTAACAGAACAAAAATATTCGAGACAATGATTTAGTTCGAGGAAGACATGTTGGAGAATCCATTCACTTTTCTTTCAATTTAAAATCGAAAATTCCGCAGTAACAAAATAAAAATGAAAATTTAAACCAAAACTATCTCGTCGATCAATCAAACTCTCATTTCCATTTTTCAATAAAAACACAATCTAACGTTATCAAACAGTTATGCGGAGAGGGAAGTGAATATTTCATGAAGATCCCCGATATTTTATGTAGATTTGGATTTGAAATACACTGTAGGCACTTGCTATCGAAGTCTGTCTGCGAAAAATTCCCCGAGAGAGATGAGAGGCCCACCCATGAAATTTTATCGATCTCCACCTCATTGAGATTCATTACGAGCCCACGTATTGGGATATACAATAAACATTTATCCTGGCCCTTCACTCTAAACAGGCAATTACCTTTTTTCCACTCCTCGCCATCTGCTTCAGATGGCCCTTCCCGTGCAGAATAAAGAAGAAACGTTGGATAAAAAAATGATGAAAATTGATAGTAAAAAATTGGAATGTTTTGTGTTACCTGTCGCTGAGGAAAAACGAGAGTTATTCCTCAGCTGGACAAACGAGTGCTCGTTGCCAACTACTAACACAATTGTGTTGTGAGCGGTAAAACACTTGTACGAAGTTTTACGTGTAAATAATATAAAACATCCCACGATGTCAGGAACACTGGCTATCTGTTAGTAGAGTCTGGTGGAGACGAGTTTCTATTTTTCATTCGACTCGGCAGATGAATGGAAATTTATGTCAGAACATTCTCATTACTACAACGGATTTCATTAATTAACAGAAAAACAAGTGGATAATCGCCTTGTATCGGATTGAATATATTTATTATTAATAAATTAGCAATTAACTTCTAAATAAATTTATCCCTTGCTAAATCCTTTTCCTTTTATTCTAGCACTAAGATTGTTTATTAAATTAAACAAATAAAAATCATTCGATATTCTTCGGGCAAGAAACATTGAATAAAAAATCCTATGGATAGTATCGTAGAGCTTATAAACATTCTTAAACATTATCATCACATAATTATCATATCATATCATAATTATGCATTTTTTAGAGGACTTTTTTCTTCAGGACGTGGTAAATCTTTGTACAACAATAGATATTGTTAGATATGTTGGAATATTGTAACACCATTCCAGGACTATGGCGATCATAACCTATCCCACGACGAATCAACATCTCCATGGGTCTGGTACGTGGGGGAAAATAAGTCTCTAGCTCCTGGAGTGGCACGCGACCTCCTCTCATCTCACTCTATCCTCACCCTCTTCCAAAAGCGGATACTCTCTTTAACTTGGAGTAGACACCCAACGGCGTTATAACAACCTCTCTATCTCAGAGGTGCACACGCAACGACAAGCCCGATAAACTGACAAGGGACTCGCGCCTCGTGGATTTATATTATGATACAGATATAAACAGCTAAACTGTGACACTCGTGATGCTCCAGTTGCTCTACACTGTTTGCACATGGAATTTTATTCGCTGGACTGACCTCAACACAACTCCACCAGAGTCTATACCTTCTCATCCCCTGGTCTGGGGCTTCCTCGTTGTACTCCTGGGGGCACATTGAGTTTAATGCGGATTGAGTGGATCATCGAGGCGCGTGCCACC
>NW_011887782.1:60704-61100 GCF_000806365.1 Fopius arisanus
CGTATTTACGTTTTTATTATTATTATTATTTTTTGGTAGTGAATGGAAATTTTGGAGGAAGTGTTTGGGTAATAATCGCTCCGACAACAATCGATATATCCGTTGAGTCATGCCTCGACAGTTTTGTTGATATTTTGATTTTTGCACCCGAGCAAATCGTACGACAATGAGTTCATCGCGTGTGGCATGAGGTAAACTCAACTAGTTTGTGATGAACCACCGGACTGAACGTTTCGTACGTATTTTATTTCTCATTTACGGAAATAACAAAGACAATATCGTTTCATAAAACTTTTTGTCCTCATGTTGAGGATCTTGGGGGGTATCTAACCTATGTAACATTTTATGGCGATTCTTTTTCGAGACAATTACAATTCGTGATTGGGTTTTATCCTC
>NW_011887782.1:61320-73766 GCF_000806365.1 Fopius arisanus
CAACTGATTTAATCGAGTTTGGGATTTGTTGCGTCATAATTTCATTATGAAAATTTGATTTTCGCCCGTTTCGTACGTATTTTATTTCTCATTTATGGAAATAACAAAGACAATATCGTTTCATAAAACTTTTTGTCTTCATGTTGAGGATCTTGGGGGGTATCTAACCTATATAACATTTTATGGCATTTCTTTTTCGAGACAATTACAATAATTCGTGATTGGGTTTTATCCTCAGATGTGTTTTGATCACTCATTAACGCGTGTTAAGACGTGATTAATTAATTAATTCGTTTCCTGACATGAACACAACTGATTTAATCGAGTTTGGGATTTGTTGCGTCATAATTTCCTTATGAAAATTTGATTTTCGCCATAGATTGAGGTTAGATCATTTTTGAATGTCGAAATATTTCTTGAAGAATTCTCACCGTTTGAAAACTTGTTTGATGGACTAGGATAATTAATGAGAATTATTCATTCACGTGATACTATTAGCATTTAATAATTTTTTCACTTATTTTAAATTAATTAATTAATTCATAACAATTATCGCGGTAGATCCAGAGGTAATTGTTCCATAATTGATAACTGAATTGCGATTTAATTGCAATTTCCCCTGTCAAATCTATTTTGACTTCTGAATTGAGCTATTTGGGATTGAATGGACAGATATTTACGATTCCCAACCTGTACATGGAATATTGATTACAATTTTAATCGGAAAATGTTCATTAGTCGGCTTGCTATACATTACTTATTTAACGACGTATACTCATTTGGAAATGGATGGAATTTTATAATTCATTGCAATTATCGGGGTACATAATATGAATACTTGATGAGGTGATATTTCAGTGTTTTATTGAGGGGTATAAATTTTTCTTGTTATTCACTGAAATAATCCACAAGCAGCGATTAAATGTTGATTTAATGCACCGACCACTTTGGGAAATAGAACGAATTTGATTTGTGTAATTATATTTTATCTCGGTATGTTTATCGCTCTCCATTAGTGCGATTAAGTAATGAGTGATTTTTTTATTTGTTGCAGGTGAGTGATGTGTGCTTGTGACAGCCCTGAGAGCTGAAATTCTAGTGTTTTCTTTTTTTTTTCCTTCAAATTTCTCTGATTCTGCTCCACAGACATAAAAATCTTTGGAAAACCAGGAAATAATTGAATTATTTTTAATTGGATTAGTCCAATGATGTTTCTAATAACTCAATTTCTGCTATTCAATTCATGACTTGAGCAACTTATGTGAAACCGATTAGACCTCGACTGGATCTTAATTAAATTCTATCGAAATCCCAATTAAAATTTAATTAAATGCTGATTGAAAGACGATAACTTTTCAAGCCACAATTAAATTTATTTGAACAATTATTTATTCCATTAGAAAGTAAAAACTAGAAAACTTTGATATTGCAGACAAAAATGATTTTTCATTCCGGGTGAATTTTTAATGGATTTTTATATCTGTGAGCATAAAGTGGTGTAACGTTTCCAAAGAATTCTGTACCGGTCATAAACTGGTCTCAGTGGATGTCAGTTACTGCCTCATCGACGATAAATCGAAAACTACTCGAATCCACTGGATTTGTTCCTCGATCCAGCCTTTTCGGTGAGTTTTTCTCTCTTTATTGTCGAATATTTACATTTTTTCTCCCCCCTCTCCACTGAAAAACTATAGCATGTTTTACGAGAACAATGTGAATTCGTGAGACCGTGGGGGAGATTCAAACGTACGATATAAACGAGTCGAGTCCCATTAGTCCAACGAAAAGACCACGAGGTCTGTCCTTTTGCACCCGTAAATTCAACCAAAACTCTTTCACTCGTTGGTGCAAAATCCTAACCAGTGGCAAAAGCCCCCACAGCCTTTTATCCTTGGATTTACGATCTTCCCTCTTCACCTCCTGTTGCACCTTTATCGTGTTTTCCTCCCTGTCTACGCCCCGAAATCGTCGGGAATAGAGAATATAACACCGACCTGCCAATTACCCTGGCAAAAAGAGAATAGCTGGATATTCAGGTGTCTTTTGTTGCCTTGTGGAATTTCATTGCCTCTTCCACAGGTGTAAAAATTCTCACTGGTCATCGTTTTATTACCGTCATCCTCCCCATCTTCACATGTAACTATTTTATCATTATTACTGGTAAAATTGTTTTTATTTCACTCATCAGAAAGTTGTAATTACCCAGGACATTAAAGTTTCAGGACTTTAATAACGAGTTGGGAAAGAATTTCTATTGAAACTTTGGATACATTTTTTTTACTCAGGGTATGGAGCACTTTGATGACTATTAAAATAATTAAAAACTTGTTTCAAGGTAATGAAATTCCATTGTCGGTAATCGACAAAGTTTCGTTTAGTTCGGTTGGTGTGAGATGATTTTTATTAGTCTGCAAATTAAGTTGGAGTGTTATGTGCCTTTTAGGGATACTGCCATTATTTCTCTTATCCAATTATTATTAATTGATCTTGAACGTATGAGAAATCTTAATTCAATAGCTAGTGGATTAAAAAATTGGAAGTAGTTTCCTCTTAATGGGGAATTCTTTGGGGCTGTCAAAGGGATAAGCGAGAGAGAAATCTTTTCTATCGGTGTTTGATGTCTGCACTTGTCTGCATCGTTGGGGAATCAATAAAATCAATATTGAATTGGGTAGATGGCGAGAAGGATAAAGGTCCTTTTAGTCGGTTGAAGCTACTTGTCTACTCTCAAGTGGAAGAGTCGAGAGGGAAAAAGCCAGGCTCGTTCGACGATTATTAAGATTAGTTTCAAGTGAGGGCTTTCATGTGGCTTCTAGACTAAACACGCGAGCAGCAAACTGCAGACCACTTCACTCTCAATACTACTTTCGTCTTTTATCTTCAATTATTGAGTAATTCATGGGACTCGAGGGCCGAGAAGGGGATGGGCTATTTATTGGGACGTTTGATTCTGAATTTCTACATTTGATACTTGGTAAATCGGCTAAATTATTTTCTCTAAAAAAATTTGCAAATTGGAAAATCTGGAAAATAATAAAAATAATATATGGTAGACCAAAAAAATTCTTATGGTAAATAACTTCGTAAATTCACTTACCAATTTCTCAAAAATTCACGTTGAAATATTTTCTTGTCGGTAGTAAATTTATTCGGCGAGGTAGTAATTTGTGCTAGGGGTAATTTTTAGATTTGAAAATTACTGGCCTCGAGGAAAATGATATTTTCTTCTGTATCAATCCTTGGGTGAAATATAATATTTTTTTCTCAGTTGAATTGAAACGCCCCCGCATTATCATTCTCACTCTCTCAGGTGATTCGAGTGGGTTGAATGGCCTCCGGTGATGCTCTTTCAGGTGTTCACAGCAGGTGCACCAACACGTTCAGCACTGAATTAATATCACGGAAATAATCGTTTATTCGCATGATGGAGGAAAAATTTTTCGGCAGTTATCTTATTATGAATTTGCAATGTGAATTGCTCTGGAATTTATTTTTCCCCTTATAAGATCGTTAACCCAGTTTAGCGCGTTCATTTATCATTTGTGTGACTTTCGACAAAAATAGCATTCCTCATTTGCGAATTCCACTGGTAGATTTCTTAGTTATTACACGGTGTCTGATTACAATTTTTTTTTAATGGACACTGAAGGTCATTGAGGGAAAAAAATCGTTAAAATTCCGGCGTCCTGATGTCATTTTAATTGAAATTAATTATCAATCACTTTGACAGTTTCACGGATCTGCCAAGGGGAAATATGATTGCATTAATTATTTTTTAAATTAGCGCGGAAAGTTATAGGCATCGGTGATTCATTGAAAAATAATAGTTAGAGATTCAATAAAAAATATTCGACTTATCGTAATAACTAAATATTTTATTAAAATCCGTCTTTTTATCTAATACAAATAATCATATTCGATTATGTATAACAAAAGGATTATATTAATCATCATGATTGATACAAATAAATTCTACTCTAATTACTCATCTTACTCATTATTAAACAATCAAGTTAATTCCACGGAAAGCTATATTGTTATATAAAAATTTGGCAAAGCCAGAGACAGATTCTCGGGGAAATTTATTTCTCAATCATTAATACGATCATCCACGTGACAGTTATAGGAGGGCATTAAGTTGAAATTGCTGGTCAGGCGATATGTCAGGAAAATAATTTGAAATTCCATTGTCAAGTGCGAGGACAAAGAATGCTTCAGTAAAATTGTTGACCGGGGGTTTGGTGGTAGATGGAACGCAATAACAAATCTTGAAACGATCAGTGAATGTAACAGTTAGAAAGATTTATATGTAGAACAAGACGTCCGGGACTTGGCAGTTGCAAACTATATTTCCTGGTTTTCCTGGAGTTGTCTTATGACTCTACTACATGTTAACAAAGCTTGAATATATATACGTTAAATGCAACAGTGGCAATGTATGAAACATTAAACCGTTATAATGTATGATGGAGGATTGGTTGAGTGAACGTTTAAAAATCCATTTGGATGGTATTATTCTCTTCACTCGTGTTGTTGAATACCCCAAGTCTTGGTAAACATTGTGTCTATTGACGTAAAAAATATCCCAACAATGGAAAGGTATTCGTGTACTCATATTTCAATGTTGAGGATTTTTTTTTCGCAGGGATTGACTTTCTAGGGATATTTGTGGTAATTATTCTTCTGTAATTTGTAGATCTGTTGGGAGATGCCATGAAAGATAGATTCTAACTGACGAAATTTTTAACTCTGGCATTATTAATTATTCTTCTGTAACAATTCGTGGGGGGGGGGGGATCATTTATCGTAGATGTCGTTTGGTTATTGTTTACATTTTTATTCGCTTTTTATTGTGATTTCTATGATCATTAGGGTGAATAAAGACCGGTGTAACATTTGATATCTTAAGTGTACGCGTTTTACTTCCTTGGAGTGAAAACGATACTTTACTTGTTGGCTTTTTTTTTGTTTTATGCATACATAACTAATGATATGTATGCACATTTGACATTCTGAGTGTTTCTGTATACGATATTCATTGAATTCTTCGCTGAGAAGAAACTTCCTCGACTCCTCTCCTCTGGTATACATTATGATTATACACTTCGAATGTTTTATTCTTTTTGTCATTCCATTTGCTATTCATGCATTAGTTTTTTTATTCTTCAGTTCCTCTGGGAACTTGTTTCCAAGGTGAAATAAATTCGAATCTTTATCGTTTTACTATTCCGTCTTCTGTGTGGACTCAGTGAAATTTTCATTTCAATTTTGTTCGGGGAGATTAAACTTCAATTTTCCATGTTTATCGAATGTCGATTGCGGTTTTTTGTTTATTTTTGTATAGTTTCGGGTTTATTTATATTGGGGATTATTGGAGGTTTATTCACAACTTTTCGGCTGAAATTGACATTCGATTTTCTATTTTCGTGTGAACCCAATTGGAAAGATAATTTTCAACGTTCTCAGTAAAGTTTTGCAAAAATTAACAAAACTTTCCCAAAAATTTATAAAAAATAGACTCACGATATCGGTAATAATATCGATTTTAATATTTTATGGATTTGGAATTATTGCTTTTGGTTTGCTTTGGCGTTTTTTTTCTGTCAATTTTTGTACTTTTTGTCGAGGGGGTCTGCAAATTGGGGGATTAATGATCCAAGCATTGAGAATCACTGTTCCCCCCTTTCTCATTTCATTCTCGTCTGGCTATTCAAGGAATTTAAGGACTCCACCTGACTACCTACATACGCGAAAGATGAGTCGAGACTTGAACACGATGTGAACCCACTATTAGTCATGTCCATCTCCCTGGATTATTTTTATTTATTTTTTTTATTTCCTAATCGTCATCCCCTTTATTCCCATTATTTTTTCGTCTCCCTCTCCGGTGGAGATTCTGTCCCGTTATGGTTTCTTAACGAAGACGTTTCTTCTCCCAGAAAGTCGATGGGGGGAAAAACGAGTGGAACGAATTCAGTGATTTATGTCTCTACATCATCAAATGAATTTTTACCGGGTTCTGGACATGGTATTAAATCCATTACTCGGGGAAAAAACTAGAGATTGCGACATTAATGATAAATCATCCGATGAAGTTTTTTGAGATTTCAATTCGCTCATTGTTTTTCGGTAAATTCGCGAGGAATTTTTCCTCCAACTATTCATTGAAGTTTAATTTAGGAAATTTTCCGATTAGTACTCTTTCTATTATCAATAATTAGATAATTAATGTTCTTGTTCATCTGATTGAGAATTAATTAGGGACTAATCGAGGATATAATTTTTTTTGAGGCAAACACAGGATTTTTAGAAAAGAGTAGATTCTTTTTGATTATTAAAATTCTTGGATGGAATATAATTTCTGTTTTTTTTTTTACCACGTAATCGATTATTTAATTCCGGATGCTGTGATGGACAGAAAAATTCCTCCAATTTAAATTGCTGCACTCTAAATTCCAGATTCCTTTTCAATTTTTAATGGAATTTTTCTCTCATTCACACCAGTTCAATAATTTCATTTTATTTTCCGCATTCAAGTGGAATATCCAGTGGAATTAAATCCCATCGAATTGTTCCATCAGAAATCGCGAATTTCTCCTCAATTTACACGAAAAAATCGTAGAATTAAAATGAAAGAATAAATCGTTATGATAGGTAGGGAAGGAATAAATTACTTGGGCCCGAACAATTTCATAAGTTTCAATATGAATAATTAATTAAATATGTGAATAATTAAAAATCTTCTGAAAGCCCTCTACAAATATATTTCTCAATCAAGAACAATTAATTCCAGATTGAAATTTAAATTCGCTATTTACCGTTTAAAAAATTTCTTCAAAATCAATTACTTCTGACAAAATAATTCCATGGATCAATCCCAATGGATTCCATGGAAAAAAATTAACGAACGAGATAATTAAATACGTGATGATGAAAAAAGAAAATGGAGAAATGATGTTTGTTGGTGATGACCCAGAATCCTCTCATCAGGCTCTCCAATCAAATTGTTTCCCTTAAGTACATTAAGATGATACCCCGAGGGGGAATGGGGGGGTGGGGGTAGGGGGACCAAGGCCCATACAAAACTCTTCAGCAACTCCTTGCAAAAAAAAAATCCCTGCACCAGGTTGTGTCGATCGCTGGTTGTCGGACCGGATTCCTTTCTCAAGGTCATCCACACGTCGACGATTGTGCACAGCAAGTAACAAACAAACATATCTCGACAAAATAAATCCCTCGACTTTTTCAATAACATCATGGGACATTTAAAAAAAAAATGGAGGTGTTGAAGAGTGAAATGGAACATGTGCAATCCCAGTGTTTCGTTGTCCTCCTGTCTTCACATATCCTGTGGCAATGCTCTGGGGATTGTCCCATGTATATTACACATTTCCATTCCCTCGGAAAACCCCTGGGGAGGTTGACGATCAGTTCAGAGTGAAAAACACTGAGGGAATATTTGACAAGAGGATTTTGAATGAGAAAGCGTCGAGTTGGGGGAGATACACGATAAATTAACGTTTCACTGAAAATTGGTGAGAATGAATTTTCAGGGGGAGAGAATTTATTTAGTGGCAATTTTGGAAAATGGTTTTTCATTTTATTTTTTTTTTATGATTCGTGATTTATCGGGTGTTTATATTACAAAAGATAATTCAATTATTTTCAAAAATTAGTCTCATACTAATAATTCATAATTAATAATAATTTCAAGAAATTTATTATACCCTAATAGTTTTAATAAAAAAAATACAAAAAATATTGATTTTTTGCGGCAAAAATAATCCTGAAATTCCATAACTAAAAAATGCAATAAACGCTATAAAAATCGTTTTAAACAATTTCACTAAAGGCATAAAAATATAATTACACAAACGCCGGCAAGTTTTCCAGTGAATTTTTCTCATTGCGGCAATTGCAGTAATTGCCCCACTCCCCCCTCCCCCTTTCTTCCCCTTAATGCTCGCGAAAGCCATGAACGGGAATATATATAAAAAAAAAGAGCGATTGCTAAACACGAGAGCCGATGATGTATTTATGAATCTCGAGATCATGATCATGATCAATAACCCGTGTCAGCGATAATGACAAGTGAAACTCTCTTACGTATATTCAAAAGTTTTTTTTTTTTCTTTCTTTTTCTAAATCTCTCTCAATTCCTCCAGAAAACAAGGGGACACGTCTAGACTGGTTTAATGGTAGAGTAGGTACTATTCAACGAGATACGAAATAACTTTCACCTCGTTTAAACCCGAGATTTGTGTGCACTAAATTCATTGGTACATAGATGTGCATATGGGGTATCAGGAAGGATGTGTATCGGCCTCTCGTTATAATTCAACAGAAAAGGGAAAAACTATAATTCTCGTGGGAGAAAGGTGTGATTACTATTTTTGCAATACCGTAAACCACGAAAAGAGTCGGTAGGGGGAAGGTGGTAGGGATGGTGGATGGTAGGGGGAGGAAAAATGGAGTGAGGTACATCCAATAAATAGTGGTGAACCAACGAGGGAAGAGTGATTGATTCTATTAGATATAACTGTCTGTAAAAATAGGGGGAGGGGGTACATGAATTGTGGAATAAAGTAACAATTTACTGGAGTCATATCAGTCATGATCTCGTCATGATTTCATGGGATTGAATTTATTGTGGGTGGGGTGACTAGTTTCCAATGCAGGACAAAACTGGTGGATGTTATTTACGAGCCAATGTGGATGAGGATTAAATCGGTTTATGACCGATCGACGTGAGTGCTACTGTATGAAAAACATGAGATGATTTTACTCATCGGGAGAAATCGGGGGGAAATGAGTTATTTATTTATTTCAGGGGTTGTTCGGCTGATTTTAGGATTTTAGGGGGATGAAAATTCATTGACAGATCTGGAGAGTTAATTAGTTTTTTTATTGTTTTGGGGGTAGATGTGTGGAAGGGACATTTTTCTCATGATCGGTTATTTATACAGTGAAGGTTTCTAATTTTAAAAACTTTTTCTCTGAATTATCGTTTTGAGATATTTCTTTTTGGAATGGGAAAAAATGAATTCTTAAACGATAACCCGATTTAAAAAGGCAAATAAATATTTTAAAATCAATTTTCGATTAGTAGATTTTCCCTGTACTTTCGAAAGAGTGAAGAATATCCTTTCGATTTTCCGCGTACAATTGCGACAAGAATAGTATCGCGGATATTTCTGGAATGAATTGAATTAATCGGTATGATTGGTCCGATGTATTTTCACCGTCAAGTTGATGTGATTGATGGAATAATTGGAGCGAATAATTGAAATGAATTGTTCAATTCATTGAATCAGGGGGGTGTATTGGTTTCGTAAGCTGATCGGGTCTTGTTTCAACCTTTTCCGAGGTTCGATGGCCCCAACCGGATTTATATCCACAAATTGAGTTTAATGGGCAACAGGAAGTTGGGGTGACTCGTGCTGAATGAATTTTCAGTGACTAAATGTCACTCAGTCGCGATTTTCAATGTTTCCGGGGTGACAAAAATTCAATACTCATTTTGTGAGATAGTTGAATCATTTCGATCTGGTATTTCCTCTCGGTTCTTATTGTAGTTTACGTCATTAGCAGTAATGAAAATTGAAGATAGACGGATCTTCAGAGTTTCCATCCGAAGATAGTTAATCCTATTTCCTTGGATTTTAATTCAATCACGTTATTTTATTATTCCGCGTTCTTATTTTCGTGCAAACATTTTCAAAAATCCCCCCTTTTTCTTTTAATTATCAGTTTGTTATAAATTGGGAAACGACGATGCGAAAATTTATTTATTTTAAATTTATTTTAAAATTTATTTATTTATTTATTTTAAATTTTTTTCTACCTTGATATTTCATGTCAACAAATGAATTGAACAATTTACATTTTAATTGAAGATTCAAAGGGTTAAAAGAATTATTATATGAATAAAATGAGACACTTCATTCAATAAATTTTATGTCACATTTGAATATTTTGCTGGTGAATTATCCAATTAGAGACATGACAGGGAGAAAATAATTACCGTGGCCATATCATCATATCCATGCGCGAATGAATACAGTATGTGTAGATAAGGCGTATAATAGACACGGAGAATAATTGCTGTGGATTTCTCCACTCTCTGCTTTTTTTTCTCTCAAATTCAGGGCAAGGGGTGCAAAAAAATGCGTGAAATTTCGTTTCAGTTGGTAAAAACTGGATAAATGTTGCAGCGGATTAATTGAGTTGAATGAAATCCCAGAGAATTTTTCAAACGCGGAGGGATTTTTTTTTTCTTTTTCGTTACCCACGGGTTTCTTTTCATTATGCTGAGCTATTTCAATTGACATTCGCCCTTGGCGGCTTTTGCCACTGCACTTCCATTTTCCCCCGAGGCTTTTCGATTTCTATGTATTTCCTCTTTTGCCACTTTTTACTATTTCTACGATTATCGTCTGAACTCTTTTTTCTTTTTTTTTTACACTGAAAAATATTCTATAAAAATTACGTGAACATTAATTTCCGGGACGAGTCGAAAATCCAAGTGTTTTATAATTTTTTAATGAAAAACCATTTGATCTTATTTGTTATCTTCTTTTACGGAATTTTTCATTTTTCATTTACAAATTTAATTTTTCAAATGGATATCTCTCTATTAGAAAAACAACACATGAATTATTTACTTGATTTCTATTAACAATCCTCGGGTAATTAAACAAAAATACCGAGTTTATTCCGTAAAATATCATCATGAATTATTATTTGAAAAAATGAAAATTCAGTGAAACTGTATAATAACAGTTTTCAAGAACTGTACCGGAAATTTTTAATCACGTCTTCTATAATAAAAAAATAACAATAGCGGAGTTATTGTTTGACTGATGAGAATGGAATTTTCATTCATGAAATTTTCATGGTGATTCGCCTGAGCGCAGAATCAGTCGCCATAGAGAATCAAAATGGCGACGTGAAGGGTTTCAAAGAACTCAATTCAGAAGGCACGTTAGTCATTCCATCCAGTTTTGCCTTTCCCCTCTCCTTCATCCCCCTCATCATCTCCCATTCGCTCTCTGCACCACCCCCTCACCACCCCCTCGTCATTCCACTGCACAAATTCCTTCCACCACAGTCAAACATCTGTCTCTGTTTCACCTGTCATTCGTCACAATGTTTTCTCCGTTTATATATCTCCATCTTCATCTTTTCCATTTTCCCTCGGTCCATCGTACCTCCACTTTCCGAGTTTCGACTGAATTGTACTTTCTCTGTTCTGAAATCAATAAGCCATTTTCCTCGCATTGTACCTGGCTGATTGCATACTGAACTCAACTCCATTCGATTGTTTTCATCTTAGGAAATTTAATCTTGGAAAATATTGGATTTTCTGAAATTTCAGTCGAGTTTTCGTCTAGGGAAATAGCTTTGTCAAGGGGGTGAGAATCTGTTTGAAATTGGCATTTTTTTTTGTTTGATTTTTTGGATTTGATTTTTTATGGGGAAAAAGTGACGATTGGAAAAAAAAACACAATTTTCGTGTCAGGCCCAGGGGCCTGATCTCTGATCTTAGGGGAAGAAATTGGCTATGTTCCAAATTTATTTTAAAAATTTACAAATTTTCCAATTTATTTTGAAAATAAAAAAAAATTGTATTTCACCTTCCGTTCGAAAAAGTGAGAATGAAAAAAAACATTTTACCCTCGACTTCCGTTGATTATTTCTCAGAATCAATTGATTATTTTATCTGTGCGAGCCGCACACCGAATGTGAGCACGTGTCCTCTGGTTCTGATGCGGTCGCAGAAACCCCCTTCAACCTAAAAAAAAAAATTAGCAAAAGACGGCTCTTTAGATCGTTTCCATACACACGAGTTCACGTGGCTGCCCCTTCAGCCCCCATTACCCTCGTAATCCCCTGGATCTATCTCATTCCTTTAGTATTACTCGATCCATTTCCTCCTCTCATTCGCTGAACTTCCCCTCCAACCACTGATCAAAAAAACATAGAAGCAGAAACGTATGCCGTAACATCCTGCAAAAAAAAATCTCTTCAATTCATTTTAATTTCCTATTCACTCGATAATAAATCGAGTGCGCAAAGTGATGGTTTACGCACGCCAGTCCATGTACCCTAGACTCCTCACTTTGACGCACGCAAAATCGTCTGAAAAATGATTTTTTTATGGTTGTTACAAAATCGTACATTACGTCACGATGTGTTAAGTAAACATTTACGCACGCCTAAAACAATGATTTTTTACAGTACCCATCGAAGTTTATTTTTCATTATTCGAAGGGCATTAGCATAAGCATAAACAACATTTCTCCCACACGTATGAAAACAAGTGATCCTTTTCGCACTAGTACGACAATACGTCATTCCATCTCCATCATCATATTGGGAATAAGAATGAAAATCGAGTTTCAAGAGACGATTGCTCGATTTGACAACCGTGGGTGGTATGTCGG
>NW_011887782.1:73786-86283 GCF_000806365.1 Fopius arisanus
GGGGGGGGTTGAAGGGCGCAGGGGGGGTGGATTGGGAGAAAGTATGCAACTGCAAAACAAGGGAATAAAGCGTAATGGGGAAGTAAGCTCGTTCGTTCGTATTCCAAAGTTTTGGGGGTAACTCGGGTACTGCAGTCGAATACAATGGTCCAAGGCTGAAGTTTCCACCCGAACTAAACAAGTTTATTTAACTTCTCTCTTCCATCCCTACTCTTATTCCAGCATAACCAATCCTTACCCCACTGTCTTATTCTTACACAACCCCTTCCTCCTCCTCCTCCCCTTTTTACCCCTACGATTTTGTACCCCTCACTTCTTATATACCTTTACGTCGCCGCACACACCCATCCACCTGCAATAACGCCAAGTTTTCCGAAAGTTTCCGACAGATTAACGACTATTGGAATTGTTCAAGTTATGGGGATGGGGGTGGGAGAGGGGATGAAGGGGGGGAGGGAGTATTCTGCAATGTTCATGTGGGGGAGGGTAGAGGGATGGCAGAATGGATGGCAGGATGAGTGGGGGGGGGGGGGTGAGGGGAGTGGAAGAGGAATATTGGAGTTTTCCGTCTACTGTGTGTGTGTTCGACTGAAGATTGAGTGGCGAATGGAAATAAGGGGGTGGGGGATGATACGGTGGGGTTGATATTTCTCGGAGATTGGATATCATTCTTTGGAGGGAATTGTTTTATTTATTGAATTGTCGAATTTTTTGAATTGGGGATTGACGTGCGGTATTTGAAAAAATATCGGACAGTCTCTGATGGGAAGTAATGGTAAAGATAAATTTGAAAAATGGAAAATTATTATGGGGATTATTTAATGCAACTGGCAATTTTGTCGTGGATTTTGCAATATGTTTGTACATTTTAAATGAAAGAAATTAAAATTTTCTCACGAAAGGGTTCTCTCGCCACGCGTTCAAGTCCCCGCGTATGAGATTCAATTAAATTCGCACGTGTCACGAGGCGAGCGTGATCGAGTGCACGTACAGCACCAATTCTGTTTTTTACTGATGATTGAAAAAAAAAAAGGAAAGAGAAAAAAAAAAGAAGGAAAATATATAATTGAACATGTAGGAATATTTAATGGGCGAGTAACAATGGAATTTGAATTTGTAATTGAATATGAAAGGCTGTAATCTCTCTTTGATCTAGTTGGATAAAAAAAAGGTGTGATTTTTTTTTTTTAATTCAAATGACACGTTCAAATAGTATCGACTGTAGATGAATTAAACATAATTGGAGTAACTTGAATTGGTGATTGTGATGAATTATTTCATATGCGAAATTGGTTGAATCATTTTGAGGGGAACACCTGGTCTGGCCTTTACATGTTCTACTTTTCCACCAGCTGGCGAATAATCACGCTCTGATAATTCCACCAGTAACGAAACACCATGCCAATTGCCCAGAATGATTGACTGCTGTCTATCATTCCATCTCTGTCTTCTCATTTTATATTCCACCAATTAAATGTATGGAATAATGGAGTTGAGGGATTGACGAGTTTGGAGGGTAAAAAATAAGGAAAATAAAATGACAAAGAGCATTAGGCGTTGTCCTAGTCACTTATTTGTGGGTATATTTAATATCCTCAGTGTGTGTACACGTTAGTAACGAGGTAAATAAATAATGCTGGGGGAAAGTAGGTGTAATTAGATATCCACTGTGTGTTGTATCCACTACTAACTTGTCTGGGAGAATCTCTTCGTTGTATTATCCGACTGGTGCACCCCACGTGGCTTTTACCTACGGTGATTTACGGGTTCCACCCTAGGAGACACGCGAAATTACAAATAAAAAATAATCATTTTCATTGAAAATAATTGGGCATTTTACCAGACCTCCCACTCGCTACTTGCTATTCCCATGGGTTCGGTTTTTTATTCTAATTTTTTTTATAAAATTCATACGAGTCGCAGGAATTTTTTTAATCGAAAATTGATGTTGAAATTATATAACATTGAGGAAAAGTTTTGTAATCGTTTTTTTTTTGTCGGGGGTTACGCAATTTTTACTACAATTTGTGGTAAAAACGTATGCTGAGCCATTGGAAATTATTAGACGGAATTTAATGATGATTTAATAGAGATTTAATTAACTCATTGTGAGTTGAATGAACTCTTAACCGCAATTGTCACTTGAATTAATAAACATGAAAAATTGAATAAAATTGAAAATTAATTCCATTAAACAATTGAATCTTCAATTCATTGAAGGAGTGAAAAATTCAATGACTTGACGTCACTTCGTGACAATTGACAGATGTCAATTTTTTTTTTCAAATTAAAATTGTAAGGAATTCCTTGAAATCATCAATCGACATGTATTTTTCCATTATTCACCATCTTCACGTTCATGGAATTCGTTCTCAGTCTTCTTTTCTGTAGCATTCATCCCGGGGTCTCGTAATTTATCGCCAAAGTTTCGTCGCGACTTGCCTTTTAATGGGCGAAGGTTCTCAACTGCTCTCACCCGCCATTTTATCTTGCGTTTTGTGTTTCAAAATGTCTCACCATTGGCCTTAAATTACCGCCAATTTGAATGTGTCTAGAGGGGACCCCTTGTTTTTTCGAAAACCCTTCAGCACGTGTCCGGTGGTGACAGGGGGGGTGGCCACTCTCGTGTATTTAATAAACAATAGGCACTATAGTTAGTAATTATTAATTGGCCATTGAGGGTAGGGAGGGAGGCTAACTATTATGTTGGCCTTTGATCGGGATTTGTTGCTCGAATGGCATCTGCTTGAGTCTATTTAAATCCTGATCATTCACAACCCCTTCAGTTGCGCTAAAAATGAGGGGGGAATCCCCGGGAGATTCGGACAAAAATTCAATAATCTCTTAATCAATCAAAGGAGAGCAATTAATCATTCTTTACTCAATTATTTACTCATTTCTATTCGGAAAAAATTATAAAAAATGTGAGAAAATGCAGATTATGTCGGAGTCGATCGAAATTTTCAAAATAAATGACTAATTAGTGAATAAAAAATTATGGGTAATTAACATATTTTTTTAGTATCGGAGATTTCAATGGTGACGCGGGGAAATTTGAATTTTTGTCATGCGGCATTAAAATTCAATTAAACCTCGACTAAACGTCAACTAAAACCCCATTAAAGCTCAATTAAACCCCCGAATCTTGACAAATTAAAAAAAAATCAAATTTAAGATTTCACGATTTAATCAGCGACCAAAAACCCCGAGTTATTTTTGAGACATTCAATTTTCAATTTCCACCATTTAATTACTCATGTTAATTAAGAAGAGAAAAAGGGAAAATGACAAAAAAAAAAGAAATTGTGACATGTGTAGAACGCGTGGTTTATGTTGCCACCGGGTATATGGTACGGAATGAAGTATATACGCTGTATATCTCCTTTATGGCAACCATTAACATATTTTTTGCCGTTCGTATTACCATACAATAGTAGCGAAAATATTATAAATTATGCTCGTAAATCAAGGAGTCCCAGACTCGTCGGGGGCAAGAGCTCTTCTGGTGGGGCAGAGGGGGAGTGAATGGGGAGGGGAATTGCGGGAAGGGGGGAGGGGTACGAAGAGAGAATAAAGGAGAGGAAAACGGTTACCCCGCATTAGTGAGAAACAGAGGACAGTTTCTCTCGGTTTTTATTGCTATAATAGCCGACATGAGCACCTTGCAATCCGTCCTCTCAAATCCACTTCCTTCATACTTCTTAACTCCCCCCCTTTACCCCTCAACCCCTGTTCTCATCCCACTGCACCCCCAAAATAAACCCGGATGCAGAAATATTGCGACTTAATGCGATCATAAATCCGTTGATTTACATTGCGAAATTAAAATCATTGAATTTAAAAACGAGATAAACTCCTCTCTCTTGTCGAAATTCTTTTGAAATTCTGTTTATCTTAAAAATTATTAACATATTCGCTGCATTTCTTAAATAACAATATCGGCGGAAGTTATAGAAATCCAATAAAAATTCCACTAGCCGATTTAAATGATAAAACAATTGGCGCATTGTATTTACCATTTGAAATCAATTAATTTGAATTAGGGAGATTGATTTTTACCTGACGATATTAAAAATGAGAAATTTATTGTAAACCACAATACTTTAATGAAATCTTAATTAAAAAAAATTATTATCGCCCACCCAACGTTAGGACAACATTAGATTATAAATTTTTCGCACTTCCATTCATCACTAATTACAAAAACTCGGTGTAGGTAATTAAAGCGCACATTTTTTTCTCTCTCTACGGATGTCAAAATGTCAAACAACCGAATAGATTAATCACGTTATTCCATTTCCGACGGAAGGCAGTTTGTTTCACAGCTCAATAGACTCATTGCGTCAAAGAACATTTGGGGAGGGGGTGAGGGGGGCGTGGGGAGGATCGTTAACGACTTTAAAATGCGTGCGACAATAAATCATACATGAGTAATGTCGAAAATAATGTAACGCGTTTTGCAACAGCGAGACATCTGTAATTTTTTATCCACATTTTTTCCATTTTTTTTTTTTTTGTTAATAAGTCATTGTGGGGTTGTTCGGTCGGCAGAATGTGTATTTTCTACTCGCGATGGAAAGTAATTAAGACCCGTTTGCCTCGGTGCACAATTGTTTCCTCGAGTAGACCACAGACCACTGGAGTCTCTGGGCCAAAGCGGCTTTACCAAGAATTGAATAATAAGAAAAAGGGGGATGTGGGAAATCTCGGGTACGAAACAATTAGTCATTGTTTTGCTGGTTGGGAATCCGTGAATTACCTCTCTCTTTATTTATTTTCTTTTAGGTGGCGTTGGTTACTATTGCGCGCATGTTCGACAGTTTTTAGATCGAATTACCGCAGGTTTCAATTGAGAAAAATCAATGATTTTTCAGGTGATTATAGTCGATTTTTCATCTGATTCAGGTACAATGGACTCTGATAGAAATATTACCAAAGTATCTCGTTACTAATTTTTTGCATCAAATACTCAACCCTGGAGAATTCATTTCTCGGGGCAAAAAATTCCCTTTTTTTCGTCTCGTCAAACTCTTATCTTCTCTCGTCTTTTAATGATTAATCATCTCATTTCATTTTCATTCGACGATTAAGGAATTTCGCGGAATGAAAAGTAAAAATATCTCTCATGTTTTCGAAAATTTTCTCAATTTCTCAAATCCCTTCTGAAATATTCTGGAAGACCATTCTCTTGGGGATTACGCCAATCATTCCGTAATTTTTACTGAATATTATTCTCTCGATCCAAGAACACTGGTATATGTTCTCCTCATCCGGAGGTATGAAAAACTACAGTTGTAATCCATTGCGTGGAGAAGCGGGAGGAAAAGTGGGTGGGGTATGTAAACTGGTGAATGCTATATGCATGGATGTAATCGGATCGAGTGTGCGTTCGATCAATCGGGCGATTTCGCCTTTCGATTTCCGGTCTGTTCCATGAAATAAACAGAATAAAAATCCGTAAAAAAATTGCAAACAGAAAGGTAGAGAGAGAAAAATTTCAGGCGATTTCACAATTTTCGAGGCGGAATGGGAGAGGAAAGGGCATCATCGTGCATTTGACCGGTATAAACGACGCAACCCATTAAATCCTGCATTCAAGCCACTGGAAAAGCTGGATAAATCACCCCGACAATTCGTCAATACAAAATAAAAGCCCAGTGAATCAGGGAAAATTCCGTTGTTTAATTTCTCATGCCTCTGGCCATTAAACATTGTAAATTGTTACAGAGCAAACAACTGGGACGGGGTAAAATAATTTAACGGAGTTAATCTACTTGTTCGGTTGCAAAATAATTCACGGTGGGGATATATCACTCGTTTTTTTTTTTTCAACTGGGAAAAATTAAAAAGATGGTATTAAATGGAGATGAATAAATTACTGGGACTAATTATCATTGACGACACGATTGTGAAACGATGTAGCTGAATTTTATTGCGTAATCCCTCTAGTTTATTCATATCCGTGATTTTATTCTGAGTCACACGCGGATTGCGGCGAATCCAGTAATTATGGAATGACTAACTATGAGACAATTGAGAATAATAAATCTGTGATGCAATCTCTAAATAAGACCAAATTGGCAGACGAACAAATCGCGGAATTAATCTCTATTGAAAAATTATCCTCGAAGCGCGTATTAAATATTTTATTTCAATTTTATTTTCGATCTCATCCGCGATTCGATTATTTTGAAAATTCAATCGATATGATATTGACAAACTATCGATTTTTCCCCAATGATCGGTATTTTTAGTGGACGGAGAGAAATATATTGAGTAAAAATTAGACAAAAATTCTGCAAAATTCTGCAATCTATTAAAAAAATCAATTTTGTTCTGAATGAAGAATTTCCAAATTCTCCTGTAAACAAGTAAAATAAAAAATAAAACAAGTGTACGATTGCGCCGTGGAGAATGGGCTCGTTAGTGAAATGAGTTCGTCCACGAGCCAATTAAGTATCGAATCGATCGGTAGTTGGACGAGAAGAGAACGGCCCTAACGAACCACCGGACATTGTACTCATTGTTTGCTCCAACAGATTCCTGTCCCCGTCCTCATTTTTCCACCATCATTTCACCCTCCCTCATAATTAATACCAGAAACCAAAAGAGTCGCGATAAAAATCGGTGGTTTTGCCGCTCGATCTGAAGAAATTAACCGCGGAAACGCGAAAAAATGATAACGCGAGATTAAGGGAACGCACGGACACAAAAACCTAACCCGATCCATTGATCACTGTCAACTCCATTTTGTTTGGGATTGAGGGGAGGGCAAATGACATGCCAAGGTCGCATTGAACTTACGTGCAATGCATTGAAAACGGGGAATGCTTCATTTCTTTTTTTTTTTTTTATTGTTTATCTTGTTTTTATCGTTGTACCGCGTCAGATGGGAGAAGTATACAACCTGTTTGCCTTTTTTCACGGTCATGTGGTGTGCTGGAATTTTCAATGGGTGAACAAATGACCCGAGATCCTCCGAGTTGTTGGCTTTTTATCTTGTTCAATCAACCCAAAATGGGAGAAATTAGAGTTGTAAAAATGGGGGTAAAACATTTTATTGTCCGAGTAATCTATCGCCTTGAGTACAGAGTTGTTGACGTGACTAGACGAATGATTCAGACTGTTTTCATTCGGATTGATGACTTCATTAGGTTCTCACCCTGTTACGATTAAAAAAAACTGTAGCATATTTGTTGTTTCGATATCGAACCGATTTCATCCATTTTTTTTTTAATTTTGATCAAACGCTTCGAATTTGACGCTCGAAATTTTCTGTTTCGTAATTGAAATCCGTAATGAAAAAATTTATATAAATCTGTCACAATTGATTTGAATCAATTGCCATTTGTCGTGGCGTTTCTCTCGTTTCAGTGATAACAATCGGTACATGAAAATTCATAATCCCCTAAAACTTTCGCTGCACTCTGTGCATGTTTGTACGCACGTGCTGGTATGCATCATGTAATGCAATTGCAACTGAAAACAAAGGATGCTATTTCTACCCCGCAAGAAAGCTGGGAGAAAAATGTAAAACGTAACAAAAACAAAGTGGAACAAAATTGTAATGGCACTGGGTCAAACGTGAACTGTTTATAGCTCGGGGGATAATATCGAAAGTGTATATATTTGAGATATGAATCAGTTTACCTCCAACAGTCACGGATGAACGAGAACCAAAGGGATTTTCGAACCTGTTTTTCAGTGATCAGCAATACTCGCGAGAATAATCAAAACTTTCAATAACACTTGACCTTTCTTATCATCGAAATATCCGATAAAAATCATGAGAAAACGAATTATTTTTGTCAAGTTAATTTACTAACGAGAAGAAAACCCTTACATTTTAAATTAATTTACCACGAGTTTTTTTTGTCTGTATAATTGTCGAATAGGGGAAAAACAATCATGACATCTCACGTTTCGCCGATAATTTATTGGTCTATTTCAATTTTCAATCCAATATGAATTTTCAATGTCAAATTTAAAGTCAACCGACAAATGTTTATTTATTGAATAAATTAACAGAAGTAATTAATAAATTATTGACAATAATGAAAATCAAAATCATCATTGTCCGAAAATCCATTTTTTAATTTGTCATTCATTCAAAATAAATAAATTGACGGAGTAATTAGTTATTGAATTTTCATATTTTTATTGAAAATGTAGTAGATTGAGATTTTATGATTTTTCCTGATACGGAATTGATCTTTAATTGGATCTTTCGATGATTCTGATATTACACAATTTTTCTCTCCCATTAAATCGACTTCAATGTCACTCCCCTGTAAATTACTCCTCGACTGTCCATTAAATTTCAACGTTCATGTTCACGTCTTTACAGTACAAGACGTTTTACCCAGTAATTTTTATATTCAACTTATCGTCATACCACCTTGCATCATTCCCCGGACGAATAAATAAATCACTCAAACTCGTTCACTCCGCGCACTTGAAAAAAAAATAAAAGAAAAAAAAATCGATAAAAACAACTTAATAAGCGGTTGTTATATTGCATCAGATGTACTTTAATTGGCAAATTTGAGTGATCAAATTAACGCATTAATCATCTCCATCCACTCTAATTATTTATCAATGTCCAGCATTTAATTTCCCCGTTCCGCTCCAGCGATTGAACTTTCCCCCACATTTTAATTGATGATTCTGTAATTACAAAAAAATATCCACGGATTATTTCATTTTTATTTCAATATTAAATTCCACTTCGGAATTAATTAATTAATCCACATAAAACTCGTGTACTTTATGCTCCAGTCTTTACCGCACCTCCGATTCAATCGATAGCAATTGAAATGTTCCATTCAATTGAAATAAATAAATGTAAAAAACGAGGATATATTTGCTTTTCATTATGAACGAGTAATGAAAAAAAATGTTCAACTCAAAAGAGTTCAATAGAAAATGTTTAATTACGTTGATTGAATTTTTTTTTCACTGCCGAAAACAAAGGGGAATTATTTCATCCGTTCAATTCACGTAATTGTTTGAAATTGGCAGTTGGTGCGGATAACGATAATGCCTTGAGTTTGTTAATGTAATTTGAGTCTATGGGCACTCGTTGCGCATTACTCCTTCGGTATATTGTGGATTAAATGTACCGTTACTAGTCTCAAGGCATTTTAAGCCCCCTACCACCCATCAACGATTATTGCCCTCTCCCCCCTCAGCTGCAAATACCCCGTGTATGATCTACATTCACATACGTAATACATAATGTACTTGAATCTGGAATATTCTAAAAGATTCAAAAGCTGATTTTTTTTTTTTATATATTCTCCCGACTTATACTTTCTATACTTTTTATATCAGTTGATAAGAATTGATAAGACTATACTTTTTATACTTTCTCCCGACTCTTGAATAATTTTTTATGTTACAAAAACAAATGAAATTAAATAAAGAATCAAGTTGAATTATTTTTAATTGAAAACAACCTGCCCGAACATTGATCGATTGAGGTTCAATGTTATATCTGTGTTTTTTTTTCCCCATGGAAAATAGTTTCACTTGATTCTTCATTTTATTTCATTCTATTTTGTACCAGAGAAAATTACTCGAAACGTTAACTTGAGCGAATTTTTCTGAAAACTTCAGTTTTTAAGCTTTTCAATAGATTTTCGCAATTTTTGAAAATTTTGGCGGTTAAAAAAAAACACCACCTGACGCGACACCAGCGACAGTTGATATCGCATATTACCAATAAATTAAAAATACTCAATTGCTCATTATCTGTAGATATAGAACTATAGTTGAGTCGTGATTGACTCGTAAAAGCCGGAGACTCACAAATTGAGTGGAGATAATAAAAATCGTGAAAATGTGATTTTTTCGCTCATTGCACTGAGTAATATTTTTATTTAAATAAATAAAAGCTGTAACAAAAGTACCATTTGAAAGCTCATTCACTAATTGTTAAGGATCCGAGGATGATTTCCAATTTTTCGTTCAGGTTTCTTTATTAAAAAATTATAAAGTTATAGGGGTAGGGGTATACAATCAGAAAAAACCTCCACCAAGTAATTAAACCGGCAACAACTAATTGCATAAAAAATCTGTCAAAAAAATGCCATTAATTTATTATTAATCACGAACCAATTTATTTAGTATTTCTAAATTTTATTGGAAGAAGGGATTTTCAATATCGTTGAGATTAATGTTCGTTCGATTCCATCTTATCTTTTTACACGAAAAATCCTTCTATGATGTATTTTATCTTTTTATGATGTAATGTGCGGGTTTTTATCATTTTTATTTATTAACAATAAAAAATTGGGGCGATTTTTTTCCGTGATTTCGATTGGGTGAATTTTATCAGCCCATAACTTTTATATCTGGATGCAGTTAACGCTTCCTTTTTCATCCTCAATCTAGAAGTTGTTTTTGATTTTTTTTTTTTTGTCTAGTATGAATATATATCCACGTGCAAACACCATTTAAGGCACGTAACCACTTTCTATTCTATTCGCGTGCTCTCGATCCGCGTTGAGACGTAGAAAACCATTACACTTACTCTACATTTTATTCCATTTACATTTTTTTTTTTGGGGGGGAGGTTGCAATAGTCCGAGGGAGATTTCAGTTTGGCGGGTTTCACCTCTTGGGGCATCACTTTGATATGCATATTTATTAGGTTGTTATTTATTGAGGGGAGTGGAGTTTATTGCACTCTCATTGGTCGCATCATGGACCTATGAGCCCATAGATTAAGTCTGTCTGGTTATTTCATTAGTGGTATCAATTAATTTTCACTCCCGTTTTTTTTTTAATTAATGGGGAGGATTAAAGTTGCTTTACCCTCTACACGGACCACGCCATTTTGTAATACTTCCAGAGTTTCTATTTTCTATTAAATTGCAGGAGAACATTTTTTCAAATGATAATCTGTTCGGAATTCTTAAATTAATTTCGCAAAATTCTGTGGCTGTTTTTTTTTATGATTTCGGCATTATTTTTCCTGATTTTCTTTACTAAAATTCTGATAATCGGCTTGGAATTATATTTTTAATCGAGGATTTTTAATTTGTACTTAATTAATTCATTAATTAAATTCTTGCAGTTCATTTAAAATTACATCTCCAAATGATCATTTTTCATTTATAACATTAATGCAATTAATGCATTAATTTCCTCGCAAAAATTTCAGGACAATGTGATCAATTGTCATTGTCATTTATCTAATTAATGAATTAATGATTTGATGACTCCTGGATATGAATTGTAAAATGTAAAACTGAGAGTAGATGATTTTTCCACCGATTGTATTTCGTTTCTCTGGGTTATCCATCACGCGATCACGATTTACATTAATTCTTCTGATTAATTTCGTTTATACCATGAGATATGCGAGTGACTGAGAGAGAGAGAGATATTGAGATTCAATTAATAAATCTATCATAACCCTAATGCCTCAGCCATTTAAATCTGATTACTTGAATTGACGTTGATGATGCATCAACGTCAGATCGATTGAAAATGCGAAATTCAATCCCAGTTAATTTCTATTTTTCATCGTCGATATTTCCATTATGGGAATTTGTTTAAATGAGGCCCAAAGCGGGATAGCTCGCCAATTAGATGGGAATCTGGGCATAATCCCAATTAAGCGAGGGGAACGTTCAATTAAACCTCATCCTGATAGCCTGAGAAACTTGGCCCGGAGCTGTAACTCCAATTTATCCACCTCAAAACAATTTCTATTCTTATTTCAATATCGGAGAGTCGTTCAATTATTTATCTGAAATATTTTACATTATTTACCATATCCGTATGGATTTTAAAAAATCAACTCAACTCGAATCAAGTGTCAAATTTATTTACATATATTTCATGTCACAGTGTAAATTTAACGAGTATAATTGAAAATTTGAATATAATAATTTTACCATCTCTTAAATTGTTTTGAGGATGAATAAATTGATCAGTCGTCCCCAATAAATAGAGGAATAAATACTCTATTATTGCAATTAAAACCTATCGGTTCATGACCTTAATGATCATATTCCCATTATTATCGCATTCACCTAATTTTTTTGAGAGGAACAATTCAGTCATCTTTTATCTTGAGTGTATGCTGATCCCAAGACTTTTGAAATAAATTTTTCTCGAGTTTTCGAAAGATGGCGAACTCTTCTATCAGTCTTGAAGAATAATAACAGCGTCTCGAGGAGTTACAGCCACATAATTTTTTCTCAATTTCCCCCTCGGTTTTTTTTTTTCTTTTTATTTGTAAAAACTAACTTTTCCCATACGTTATGATGATGTTGATTTATGCTGCATGGGGCATTCGCCCCGTGGAAACGAGTTTGTTCATTGGCTAAGGCATCAGCCACGTACAACAAAATTGTATGAGCTTTAACGAATAAGTGAGGGAAGGAATAGAAACATTAGGCGCTCAGTTGGCGAAGTGGGACCAGATGGAAAATCGTTATTTATGTAAATGCTACAAAAGGACAGGGTAACGATGCTGGGGGGGG